>NC_045734.1:6211898-6212001 GCF_008692095.1 Etheostoma spectabile | reverse complement strand
AGTCGAATTAAAGCAGGTGAAGGGAGAGAAGCAAGCCCTTAACAATATTGTGGCAACTCAGAAGTTGCAGCTTCGAGAAGAGAGACAGATGCTCACGGTAGGT
>NC_045734.1:6208848-6211888 GCF_008692095.1 Etheostoma spectabile | reverse complement strand
AAGACCACCAACTTGACGTTGGAGAGCCATCTGGAGATGGAGAGGGCTCAAGCTCAGAAGCTGAAGGATAAACTGAGCAAGCTGGAGGAAGCTCTCCGAGAACAAGAGGAGGAGGCAAAAGAGATTCTGGAAAGATCCCAGGCTTCCCATAGAGCCCAGCTGGAGATGCAGGACCAAAGCAACAAGAACCTCATGGCTGCTCTTGAGAAGAAGTGTGAACATCAGCTGGAGAGTGAGCGTGTCCTGTGGCAGCAGGAGAAAACCTCCCTGCTGGAGGAGAGCGAGAAAACAAGAGCCTCCCATGTGGCTCAGATTGATGAGCAGAGCGTTGCGAGTGACTGCCTCCTGGCTGCTCTGAAGAAGACTGAGCAGCAGCTGGAGAGTAATCTCGACCAGTGGAAGGAGGACAAGGCATCCCTCCTTCAGACCACAGAAAGCCTGAAGCAAACTCAGGAGGAAAAAGACCAGGAGTGGGAGAGGACAGAGAGTACCTTGAGGTCCCAGCTGATAGATTTTCAGAGCCAGATCATGCAAAAGCCAAAGAAGAAGTGGTACAAAAGGCTTCTGCCTGGCTGAGGAAGAGAAGATGCATTTGTACTGGTATAGTATCTGTCTGTCTGTCAGTCTGTGTGGGTGGGTGGGTCAGTGTGTGGGTCGATCTGTATGTGGGTGGGTCTGTGTATGGGTATGTGTCTGTGTGTAGCTGGCTCAGTCTGTGTGTATGTGTGTGTGTGTGTGTGTGTGTGTGTGTCTGTGGGTCAGTCTCTCTGTGTGTGTGTGTGTAGGTCTGTCTGTGTGGGTGGGTGGGTCTGTCTGTGTGTGTGGGTGGATTTGTGTATGGGTGGGTCAGTATGTGGGTGGGTCTGTGTATGGGTGTGTGTCTGTGTGTAGCTGGCTCTGTCTGTCTGTCTGTGTCTGTGTGTGTACGTGTGTCTGTGTGTTTACGTGTGTAAGTGTGTTTGTAAGTAAGCGTATAAGTGTGTGTGTGTGTGTGTGTACACGTGTATAGGTGTATGTGTGTGTACGTGCATAGGTGTGTGTGTACGTGTATAGGTGTGTGTGTGTGTGTGTGTGTATGTATGGGTGTATGTGTATATGGGTGGGTGGGTCTATATTTGTGTGTGTGTGTGTGTGTGGCTGGCTATCTGTGTGTGTGTATGTGTGTGTATGTGTGTATGTGTGTGTGTGTGTGTGTGTGTGTGTGTGTGTGTGTGTTTGCTCGCAGGGCGTGTGATGCGTCAGTGCAGTAGTGTTGGAGTAGTTAGTGCTTGTAGTTAGCATGTAGCATGCAGCATGCACTACATGCTGCATGCTCCTTCTGCTCGCCACTCTCTGATTTCAGCTACTGCCACCGGACAGCCCTTTGTTTTTAGGGGCGGAAAGAGGAGCCGAATGTGTCGCCTCCTCCGCCGGTACATAGCCTCTCCACTGCCAAGACCTCGTACACGCCTCCCCGTGGCACACATGGTAACTGGTCCCTCGTGGTTCCAGGCTAAGTTGTACAAGATCTCGGAGCAGCAGTGGGCCCCAGAGACGCGGCATGCAGGCCCATCGGAGAATGGAAACGCCCTGATGCCCGTCAACCACTGTCCCAGCTATGGGTAAATAGTGAAGACCCCAACAGCGGTGCAGGCGGAAGATGGTGGTGTGAGAACCACCACAACGTCTGGGAAGGAAGAAGAAGGCAACCCCACAGCCACGTGGGTTAAATCAGGAGGGTACAGTGGCTGGGGGAGCAAACCCTGTGGCGATGTGAGAAAACTGAAACTATTCCTCACGACTAAATAATAACTACTGCATACACACAAACACTAGCTATAAAAATGATATCATGTTTGTTGGTGTGACGGCCCTGGGCCTGTCCTACATGTGTACTGTGTCTTGTTAACTTGCAGGTGTAGCGGAGGCGATGATGAGACGACTGATCACTGGGCCGGTCCACCCGGACTATTTAGCCCCGCCAATCCCAAGACCGGGTGGACGCATTCTCCTGATGGCGCACCAACATATTTTCTCTCTGTTAACTACTGACAACATGCACCTCACATTCTCCACTACATCCATCCACCTTCATTCATCACTGATAGTGACAATCACACCTCATCATGCTCTCGTTTGCATCATTATTTAACAAATGTCACTTTATTATTGTTACGTTGCTGTGCACGTCCCTCTTTTGTTGTGGCTTGTGACCCGGTCGTAACAGTTTGGGGGCTCATTTCCGTGAGTACAAAACCAGGACCTTGTTTCTGTTTTTTCTTTAATTAACCCTAGTTGCTGTTGACACCATTTGGTTAAGTTGTGCTGGTCTATTGTTGTTTAAATGTTAAGTTGCTCTACAGTCATGTGTAATATAGTTTGATGTATAAATCAGGGGGCAAACGCTCATTTGCATCCTATTCATGTTAATTAAAATATACCAAATATAAGTTATTGTCTGGAGGTACATGTTGGTCATCCAAAGAAAATAATTAAATGAACAACACGGGAGCATTTCTTTCAGGACATTTTGCAGGTTTACTACAATCGTCATGTAGCTTTAGAATTTAAGACAATCAGGTTTATTTAGTCCCACCGCCTTTGCAACACAGCTGCAATTTAACGTTTTATGAAGAAAAAATGCTTTAGAATATACACTGGTTATTGTCAAATCAGCTACAAACTTGAATTATTTGGTAAATATTAATTATCAGTATACTTCTTTGTTTTGGGAATAATCAATAAATCCTATGATTTTGAGTTTAAAAGATTTTAGACAGTTTTTGAGAGGACGGACGCTCCTTATGTGCATAAAGTTGCCTGGATTCAACTTTAAGCACATGAGGAGCGGGTGACTCGAAGCCGCACTGGTACAAAGTCCCTACAAAGCTACCAGAATACACTGCACCGCCGCTCCTGTACAACTGAATGGGAAGCTTGGAAATGATGCCGACGACGGACACGTACCAAAACTTTCTGAAGTCTCCACTAATAACATAACTAATCATATAATCAAGCATATAATAAAACTAAAGGGAGACTTGGCATACAGCCCGATCCG
>NC_045734.1:6194760-6208823 GCF_008692095.1 Etheostoma spectabile | reverse complement strand
GTTGGGGAGAGAGTTCTATCCCGACCAGGCTCCCTCTTTACCCTGTCTCTCTTGGTTTTGCTGGTAATAGTTTTAGCAGCTGGGGATTCATTTGATACACTGAGTTCCTTCTCTATCTTCCTATCTTTTTCATTTATGTGCATGCCATGTCCCGAAAATGACTGTGTTACTAAACATAGCATCTGGGAGACATTCCCCGGAGTGTCCTTATGGTTCTTTTTCCCCAGCATGTTCACCTGGTCAGAGATTGCTCCAAAATCAATGGTAGCGCTGTCGTCCTGGTCCGACACGTTCTGCGTTGCCATGTTCATCGCTACACTCTGCGATGCCCAGCGACGTCTGCTGTGCTTGTAATTGCGCCACAGGCGTCACTGCTATGCAGGGGGGGAGACACACTACAAAGAACTGCGTACAAACTACTATTTTGTCTATTTTGTTATACTTACCCCCAAACGGCCGTCAGGGACACCGGCCTACCAAAGAGCACGGGTCTGAACCGAGGTTTTGCCTAAAAAGGAGTTTTTCCTCGCCACTGTCGCAATGTTGTCGTGCTTGGAGAGACTTACAGAAACTGTTGGGTCTTGTAATTTGGATGTGGGTATAGACTACTCTATCTGAAAGTGTCTTGGATAATTCTGTGTTTGATGACTTGATTACTATAATAAAATTGAAGGTTGAAAAATTAACCACGATGACAACAAACCAGGCAGTTGCTGCACGCTAACCCGCTCCCCTGTAAAGTTTTATGTAATTGTTTGTGTTCAAAACTCCTGACTTCTGTAGTAATAAAGTCCGTACTCTGAGGACGCGCGGCAGCGGTCCTTCCCAGGTCCAAGCTCGACCAGCTGCCCTGTTTTGGGTCGACCGGCTGCCATCCACTCGCTGACGATCCAACGCGAGCAACTGTGAACACACAGAGAACACACATTCAAACACTTAGAAAACTACGTAAGGGGGGTGGTGGGTTGGGGGTGGGTGGGTAATGGGGGCGGGGGGGGTAATGCCCGGGGTGCAGGTGGGGTGGTTAACGGGGGGCTGGGGGGGGGGGAGGGGGTTTTGTTAACAATGGGTGTTGTAAGCGTGGGGTGGGTTTGGTAGAGGTAAGAATGTGTCCGAGCTGGTGTGGGGAGGTGGTGGTGTGTAGGGGTGGTTTGGGTAGTTTAGGGGTTTGGGTGGTCGTGGGTTAAAGGAGGTGGGGGTTTAGTGGTGTGGCGTGAGTGTAGGGGGTAAAGGGGGGGGGTGTTTATGGTAGTTGTCGTAGTAAGAGTAAGATTGTAAGGGGTGGTGTGTGGGGTGGAAGGTTAAGGGTTTAGGGTAAGGGTAGGGGGTTAAGAAGTGTAGGTAAGGGTTGGGTTTGTGGGGTAAGGGGTGGTGGTGTGTAAGAAGGGGATTTGGTTGGTAGGTAAGGCGTAAGTAAGTGGTAAGGGGTCAGGGTGTAAGGTGGGGGTGGTCAAGATTGGGGGGTGGGGTAGGTAAGAGTTAAGGAGGTCGGTATGTTAAGGTGGGGTTTGTAAGTGGGTTGGATGTAATAAGAGTTGTTGTGAAGGGGTGGGGTGGGGGGGGTAGGGGCGGGTGGGGTAATCGGTGGCGTGTTTTAAGGGGTGGGGGGTGTAAGAGGGGAGTAAGGGTAATTTGTAAGAAGTAATGTAAAGAAGGAGGGGGGTGGTGTAGAGTTTGTTAAGAAGGAAGAAGGCAAGGGTTCCAGGTCAGGTACGGCCGGTTACGTAGGGTCGTTCCACGCAGCTACGTATGTAGCCACGGCACAAACAAATCACGCTGCAGTCTGATGAGGGAATAACCAACTAAGGTGTGATGTTAAATAACATTACATATATAAAATAAAAGCGTCAGTGTGTAGTTGAAAAACTCATTTGTAAATTGAAGAGAACAATGCGGATTCCGTCGGTCGTGGAACAACGGAATCAGATCTTCCATCTTGCAGGATCTTGGAGGGTGCCTGGGAGTAGCCAACCAGTCTCAAGGTGGTTGTGGATCTGGAGAAGGCGTATGACGGGTCCCCCCGGGAGACACTGGTGGGAGGTCCTGCTGAAGCATGGGGTGAAGGGGTCCTTCTCGGGCATCCAATCTTTGGTATGAGCAAAGCGAGAGCTGTGTCCGGGTTCGGCAGTAAGTCGGACTCGTTCCAGGTGGAGGGTGGCCTCCGCCAGGGGCTAGCTTGTCCCACCAGTTCCTGTTGTAATATTTATGAGAGCTGAGCCAGAAGGCAAAGCTCTCGATCTACGAGTGTGTCGTTCCTACCCCAACCTATGGTCATGAAGGCGGTCATGGACCGAAAGCACGAGATACAGGGTAAGAAGCGACTTAAAATGGTTTCCACAGGAGGGGGCTGGCGTCTCCCTTAGAGATAGGGTGAGAAGCTCAGTCATCGAGAGGAGCTCGGAGTAGAGCCGCGGCTCCTTCGCGTCGAAAGGAGCCAGTTGAGGTGGTTCGGGGCATCTGGTAAGGATGCTCCGGGGGCCTCCTAGGGATGTTCCAGGTACGTCCAGCTGGGAGGAGGCCCGGGGAAGACCCAGGACAAGGTGGAGAGATTAAAACCTCCAACCTGGCATGGGAACGCCTCGGGATCCCCCAGTCGGAGCTGGTTGATTGTGGTCTGGGAAAGGGAAGTTTGGGGTCCCCTGCTGGAGCTGCTGCCCCCGTGGACACGATAGGATAAGCGGTCGAAGACGGATGGATGATTTTGTAAATACTGACTGTAACATTTCAAACCGTTTTAAAAGTGGAAATACGTTTCAAGATATGGAGTATCGTTTTTGAGGTTTTCCACGTTGAGGACAACTTGTAGTAAAGTAACTGTAGATGAGATGGCTTGAGTGGAGATGAGAAACAAAACATTTCATCTCAAATTAACTCCTGTAATAAACTGAGAGACATGTCAGACTTACTGTTTTCCTGTTAAGGGTGGATTCTTTTTCCAGCCTTACTTCTCCGAAGATCTGACTGATTTTGGTGAAGTGAGGAACTCCGTCGGTCCCAGCATGTGTTCTCATGTAGTAACCCTGAAAGAGGAACGAGGGACAATGAGCAGCGGCAGAGGGTCAAAAAAGGTATATATAAAAGAACAGTTCAACCTTTGTGTTGTCTTCCATCCGACCATGTCCTCTCGGGTCAAAAACACTTTGACACTTTTTTCAATGACTAGCACTTTTTTTGTTTTTTAACATCTGACGCCTGTTTTTCAAACTTTAAACACTATAGTTTAGTTTTTGATCAAATAAACAATCAATAATCAATAATCAAGGTCAATAAACATTATTATATGAAGTTAAACCTATTTTTTCAGTTTAAAAGCTGATTTAGGAATAATTTGACTAATATTAGAGGAACGTATGTGATGGAAAATCAGATCGTGTACAGTAAGTCGGGCGGTCTCCAAATTTGATACCGTCAAAACTCCCTATCACGTGACTAATTAAAAATGAGGACGTAAGGCTCAGACAGTGTCACAAATGTTGGCTTGTGCCTACAGAGTCAGAAACGAATATCAAACACTCACAATGAACACTCTACCAGTTTTTTGGGTGACTGTCCCACTCATGTCACTGGGTTGTGAGGACGCTCTAGCATGTACTCGCCACTGGAATCGGACTGTGGCTTTTAATTTAGTGGCAGGGGTCGCAACATGGGGTGTTGGGGCTTTTCCTCACCGGTTGAGGCTGCAGAAGAGTCTGGTCTGAGCTGCTGCCATAGCACTGTCACACACAAACAAACAAAAATAGATATCTAATAACAAAGAACTTTTCTGAATGACATGACCACCAATTACAAACATGATAGTTTAAAAATGACTAAGTTGTTTGGGGCAAGTGCCTAACCCAATTAGATAGATGGAGTAGATAGATAGATAGATATACAGAATACCTAGTAATAGGTAAAAACAATGTAAAACATATTTACAGAGACAATTCAAATTGAAATCAATTTACAGTTAGGAACAGAAAATGTTATCTTGCAAAGAACACTTAAATATTCATATACAGTACCCCAGTAAACAAACAACGCATATCGCAATTGAAAAAGTTACCCTATGCTTTTGTCCCGAAATATTGAGGACGTCAATGCAGGAATGCTGTGGCTTTTGAAATGTATGAGCCCCTTGTTTAATGAGCCCATTGGTTGAAAAAAAGAGACGTTTATCTAGGCTTACAGTATGTAATGGTATATAGAAGTAAGAACTGTGACCTAACCTCTGCACTGTGGCTCTTAAAATGCAGAAGAGGCCAAAGAAGCTCAAAACTTATATAGTGTTAACCACAAAACTGTAAAAAGAGATCAATAAGCGGAATATTTTTTATTTAACAATTTATTTTTACAAATTCGTTATTTATGATAATCAGTCAAGTGCCAATCTGATTAAATAGATCATTTCGTAATGTGCTTCTGGCGATTGTTCCTTTGATCTGATATCATGGAGCAGAAGAGGAGATGGCAGATCTATGGTCTGGTGCTCCTGTAAAGAAATACACACATATTTAGTAAAGATTCTCAAACACAAAACTAAGAACCACAACAGTTTGCTTTAGATGCATAACAACAAAATAAGGAACGATAAACTGCGCTAACCTGAATGCAATGATGTGAAATACTGTTGACCTGTTTAACTCACATTGGCTTCTATGAATCCAGGCAGTCCTGTATGATCGCACCTTGTCGCTCTCCTGCTGTCTTCTCCTTATTCCTCCAGGCGTTCCCTACGATCGCCATGGAAACACAATCATGACCGCTGCCTGACCTGCCAGAGCTGTGACCCAGCATGAAGTTATCAGCAGCTCCCTGCGGAGCCATGGTTGCAGCCTTCATCATCAGACCGGTGTCAGCATGGACAGCAGGGCTGGGAAGAGGCTGAGATAGCAGCAGATCAGATATATCTGAGGAGAAGTAGAAGCACAACCGTGACCTCCAGAGAACAGGTGATCTTAGATATCAGTACAGTACAGCACAGCTGTCACGTCTGAATGGACTCCACACCTTCCAGACTGAAAAGAAAGACGGCATCGTCTTGTTTCATGTAGTTTCTGCTCTTAGCCTGCTGTGAGGATGAAGGCACTTGTTCCACGGCTGGCCTCGATATAATAGCTGCCATCAGAGACAGTCACTTTACTGCCACCTTCCTGGGATTGTCCCAGAAGTACTCCGTGCCTGGGAGAACAGGTGAAAAACGTCATTCTCGTCTGATGAACAAAACAACGATTTGTTGATAAAAGCGTGATTTCCAACCTTTTGGTCTCAGGTACCCCTACAGCCTGCAGATGAACTCACGTACCTCTATCAATTCCCCCTGTATGTTCTAAATATAAAACAGTTACATGATATAAAAGGGATATTGTAATTATTTCCTACAGTTGAAACTGTCAATATGAAGTAGGTTGGTCAACAATTCTTCTGCTACTACTTGAGTGAAGATGAATGTTTTCAACCATTTATCCATTAACGTACTCAAACTGTCACTTTAGTATTTCAAATTCAAGTTTTTAAACGTTTTCTATTACTTTAGCTATTCATGTTGAAAATGTTAGTCAACTTGAACTAGTTATTTCTACCGGTATTCAGTACTTTTAGCTAAACTGTGCTTGCTTGCTTACGTTTCATTCTACATAACTGCAAACATGTAGTGTTTAGGCATTTAGTGGACTTCATGTTAATTTGTGGATATATTCTTCCAATCAAAACATCTCTTCTATTTTGTTCAAACTGGTTGAGTCTCTTACAATCTTTCCACATTGCCGTAGTAACTGCAGAAGTACTTCCTTTGGGTTGGAATCACTGCAATAACAAAACAAGATGAGTGGCTAGTGAGGCTTAGTATCCCCATACTCTTACCGTCAGATGATTCTTGTCGGGGTCAGTGGGGACCATTCGGTGCATGTTCATTGCTGTCTGATGTCAGACTGCTGATCTATCAGGGCCTAGTTGCCTGCTGCCATGGACACGGCCACTTGAGTTTGTGGTCATTGGGACCTGAGGTCAGGTGGAAGTAGGTGGCCATATTCCCTGGACTGTCACTTGTTCCGTTTAGGACACACCAACCTACAGATCACAGAGTAGTAGGAAATAATGTTAGGGTACTATGCAGGGATGTGATGGTAATGTAGTGATTTGACCATTGCTACATGCTCCTCAGATAAGCAATGTCCAATTATAGTTAGCAACCAAAACTATACACAACAGCTGTGTAAACACTTGGATTTCTTCACATTGAGAGAATCAAAACATTTCAAGTGAGAGTGGATAGACATGTAAGGTGGGAGAGAGATGGGGATGGCACGCAGCAAAGGGCCATAAGTCGGATTCAACCACGCTGCTACATAGGCCTCGTTCTACATGGGGAGCACATCTACTGGGTGAGCTAGAGGTCGCCACAGAATCAACAATTTAAAGGCAGTTACCTGGAAGGAGTATAACCTGCGGTGACAGAAAGCGAGGCGGTAGAGTTTACCTCCTCGTGGTGTGGTGGCCAGCAGGCGGGGTGATGTTGCGGATGTGCCAGACATGCTGGGGGCACTTGTGGATGACCGGTAATGTCATCCAGAGAGAAACTCCCTTCGATGGGACCACTTCCCCCACGCCCTCAAAAACCACACGGGCCTTTTGTGTCTATTCAGATGATGTTCTGCAGTTCCCAGGAGCCCCATGACCCTCCTGTAAAGAGAACAGGTAGATTAGAGCATAGACACTACGCATTATTACTCATTCATTATATGTTTAAGATCATGGTGAAATATTTGAGTTTTGGATCTGATTTCAGCTTATTTCAAAATTATATGGTACATAATATAGTTTTTGTTTGTTAAAAATGAGACGAACGTGGTGAAAATCAGTGCAGTCAGTAGTGTTGCTGGAGTAGTCAAAGTCACAACATCCAAATCATGCGTCAGTGTGCTGTACGAGTGTGTCACACAATGTGTAATATTCATTTGTTACCTGAAATACTCTTGAAGAGCTTCAGGTTTACCGCTGTGGGTTGGCTTGTCATACTCCCGCCCACCCAGATATTTGAAAATCATCATCGCCCGGTGTTATAGAGGAAGAGCTGCAGACACTGGGCTCAGGTTTCGGGTTAAAACAAACGACTATCCAGGAAATCCACGGCACCAGGTTCTGCAGAGGCTGTGCTGAAGTGGCATGAAGTAGCCGTTCTAAGGGAGAGAGGAGACAACAGGGCTAATGTTGGCCTCAGAAGTTCTTCCCATTACATTTAGGGTACCATTATTCAAGAACATAATTATATGTCAATTCAGTCTCACTATGCTTATTACCTTTCACTGGAGTTGTATTTTCAATGATTTCATGTGACAAAGTGAGTGTGTGTGGTGGATGATGATTAAAGTCTCTCCAGTGGTACTGCCGGACTTAAAACTATTGGCCAAATTCAGCAGAGACATCCATTACAAGTACTAAAGGCTAAGTAATAATTTGCATAGTTAATTGATTACATGAACAATGTACAGTCATTTTCAGATATGTTTCAGGTTTTTTTTATGAAAATAATGAAAGAAACTCTCTACATTCTATTGAATATAAATTATAATTAATTGGCATCTCATATAATCAGTGTGTTTTACTGACAGCCTAGTACTAGTACAGGTTATGTTATAAACACTTCAGGCACCTTTGTTTTATCATAAGACAACCACACACACACACACACACACACCACCCACACAACACACACACACCACACACACACCACAACACAACACCACACTGACACATAACCACCAAGGCCACCTATCTGTGTATGAGTCTAGATGAGGTGATAAAGTGATTAGCTTCTTTAATAACTAACTGGACAACAACATAGGGATGTGCATAATATAAGATTAACTGTAGCCTAGACAGTTTATCTGCAGTTCCAGGGTTTCATTTATCAATTTAATGTTTAAACCAAGATGCCATTTTCTTGCGGCTGCATTATTTCCTTCAAATTGAGAGTTCAGATATTTTGTGACATATTGGAATTGATTCAAGCTTGTTCCAGCAGATTTTAAAAGAAAAGTCCGTAAAAGGTTTGGTTTACGGTCACCTTTGCATTGTCCCATGTGGAGGAAGTCAGTCTGAGGCCCTCCGCTCACAGAACTACGTGTTCCCACTTGGAGTTTCAGGACCTGAATCATCACACAGATGTTCTCTCCTAAAGTCACAGCTGTTCCACAAAGTTAGAAGATTTGGCGTGGAGAGGAAACAGTCACAATTTCATCAAGATACTTTGGTCCTTACAGCATTGGCCTGGGGCCTCGACACAACCCGCGGCGGCCTTTTGTAGTAGTAGATGCCAGACTGCTATTCAGCGTAGAATCATTTTTATTAGAGCACCAGTCATCAATAACTCTTTTTTGACCTTTATTTACCAGGTAAGTCGATTGAGAACAAATTCTCATTTGCAATGACGACCTGTCAGGTTCACCCAGTACACATTCACCAGGGAAGCTGCAGCACAACACAGTCTGAACTGCAGGCCAACGAGCAGCTCCACTGGAGCAGTTGGGGTTAAGGGCCTTGCTCAAGGGTACTCATGGTGGTAATGAGGAAGGAGAACCAGCACGCTCTTTCACTTTCCACCCAGATTTATCCTGTCGTTGGGGATTGAAGTTGATGCTATTTGATGGAAAATTCTTATGTCAGCGTTTTTACCGGCTTTCTTTTACCCTCATTAAAAGGGGGTGGGTAAATGTGTGATATGCCACAGTGCTCTCTCGTGGCTGATAACTATGGGCTGATAAGATGATAAGATGATAGAGAGCAAAAGTGCCACCACACAAATATACCAGGATTTGGACCTGGACCAAAAAAAAAAAAAAAAAAAAAAACAGAAAAGAAACTGGCTGTGTACTGATCTGTGTTACTAAAAAACTTCGCATACATGAGACTATGGCGCATGATAAACAATGAGCTTTTTAGCATCTCCAGAGTATTTATGGGCTGATACCTGTATTCTACGTTATTTCCCAAGATATCAATATGTTTTAGCATCATCCTATGACAGAATAAACTATGAACCTTACTGACTGCTAGGTAGAGGATTAGAACCAATGTGAAAAATGTTAAAGTTGAGTTTAAAGTCCGAATTCTGAGAGGATTAGTTATCAGAATCAGACTTCAATCTACAATTCTGATTTAAGAA
Organism: Etheostoma spectabile; assembly: GCF_008692095.1. Lineage (NCBI taxonomy): Eukaryota > Metazoa > Chordata > Actinopteri > Perciformes > Percidae > Etheostoma > Etheostoma spectabile. The sequence goes on along the minus strand of NC_045734.1, from coordinate 6,199,681 downwards.
CTCAAAACATTTTCAAAGGTTGCCCTAATCCTTTCTGTAGATTGTTATTTATAATCATTTTTTTATGAGGTGATTTAGTACATGATTGTTCCAAACACTCAAAGTGCAGGTTTTTGTCTCATTTATTGGACAAAAGACAGGTGAGAAGAGATGACTCACGCAGTTGTAGAAGAGACGGTTGAGCTTGGTCAGCGCCACTTCGAACTGAGCCCATCCTCTGACCAATCACATCCATGAAAGTGGGGGATCTTGGTGACGATGGTGGGCTCAGAGCCAATGTTAAAGGATGTCTTTTGTAGGCATTACAGAGCCGTAGTCATAGGCTACACTAAAGCACTGGGACACTGCGTCATGTATTTTTGAAGTTGTGCTCTTTACCGGAGGAAGGCATTAAACACAATACAGGAAGAAAGGAGCCCTTGTTTTTGAAAATGTATTCAGATAGCAGGCATTAGGAGAAAAATGCAGGACATAATACTTTTGTACAGTTGTTTCATTATTGTATGAAGTTACAACATAACCTAATTAACAAGAACAGGTAGAAACCTAGTGTATAGTGGACTGATTGGTCAATGTGCTTATTCAGCACATTGTTACAGGGATAGTCAGTGACTATTACGGGAATTCGGATATCAAATGTTCATCTATTATTTTAAAGTGTACTATAAAGCTGACTCATCTACAAGTGTCATTGTGTAATTAGTGTTCTGTTAAACAGACCAGACTACGAGGCTGCAACCCATTCAAATAAGAAACATGTCACCAGCCTCAAATGTTGGTCTTGAAAAGCAGCATGAAAATGTCACTTTGAGGTTTTTTTAACATTAATACTGCGTCCCCCCCCAGCTGCTATGGCCCCCCAGTGGCTAGAAATGGTGATAGGTTGTAAACCGAGCCTGGGGATCCTGCTCTGCCTTTGAGGAAAATGAAGCTCGAGGTTCAATCTGGAAACTTGCTCCTTATGAAGTCCTAAGGAGGAAGCTTGGGGTTCAGCTCAAAAAAAAGTGTTGAGATGTAAATTCAAGGTGTTGTACCCGGTTCAATGCGACCACACTGATGGTGACATAATCATCACGGCAGCTCGGAACTGCAGCCAGAGCCCAGAGCATGAAGGAACTCGTGCTCAACGGTTCCAAGACGATCACAGTTTGTACCATGGACAGCCGCTGCTTCCCCACACGTGGTTGCCTACAGAGGAGAAGCATCTACAGAGAGGGAAAGCAAGCCCCTGATTAAATGATATTTCAAGCAGTGGAGAGAAGGCCATCACTTAGAGGATGACAAAATCACCTGTAAATACCCTTAGCTGGGTGTTAGCACCAACACAGCCACAGCAACACTTCATTAGGTCCTCAGTAAACTTCTCTGTGAGCAGTAATACAATGTGTTTGCCACTTGGACAGCGATTGTAAGAGCTTGTCAACAACAGTGCCATGTATACAAACAACAATATAGCATCATTTGGAATCATGTTTGTGTTCAACGACAACTGTAAAAAATATGGACTCTCCTTTTAGCTCTAATTTGGCATCGGCTATGAGGAAAATAATTTGTCTGCTACATTGCCACTCTGCCACCTGCTGGTGTTTAACAGTCGGGCGCTTTGTGCTGGGACAGGTGTGTATTGTCAGTTTATCAGAGGTTTTCACTAAAAAATGTAAAGTAAGTGCCGGTAAAACCAAAAACAATGAGCTAAAAGATGCCAAAAAGTTCTGTAGCACTAAGGGGAACTGAAGAGTCTGAGGGTTTGCCACTACAAACTCATTTCACCCATTGTGTATAAAAGTATTTATTAGTCCCCTTCAAATATATGTTGAGGATGCAGGGAATGCATTAACATGTTATTGTTTCATGGGCTAGATCCACGCATCGAGCAGGCATGTAACAAGAACTACAGTTTGGTTTAAAAAAAACAGCGAAACGAAGTGATCACAGTGCTCACCCGCTTCCTTGAACACGAGATGTCGTTCTCCTCTCCTTTCCATGGTGTAAAGTCAATGCAGGTCTTCAGGCTGTACTGGTCAAAGCTTCAGGATCACACCCCTTTGCATTCATTTTACAGTACGGTACTTGGTGTGCGACACGTAACATGAGAAAGCATCCTATTAGTGCATATCCATAATAACACAAGTACTGGAATGTGGTTTCTACCCAGCATGTCCTCAAGGTAGTAGGGAATGGTGTAGGCCAACGATACTTGTCTCCTATAATGGAGTTTCGTTGAATCGTGATGGGGATGCAGCAAACAACAGGTATACAATTAGGGAGGAATGAAGGAGTAAAAGCGCAAACTGAACAGACTCACTGAGGTGAATGCTTGTGTCTTATATATGGCGTTATAGATACTAGAGATATATAGATACTATCTCTATATATATGGCTACTGCCTCCAGATCAATGTCTCCTCCAGCAGGTCAAGCCCAGCCACGCAAAGATAAATTGTATTAGTTGATGAAACATCAGATGTATCGAGACTTATACAACAAAGCAAAACATAAATAGTCTGCGACAAACCTTCATTGATGTAAGAGTCCCAAGCATGGCCTTCATCCACATGTTTCTGTAGAATCAAAAATATTCTGCCTCAAAAAATGGGACTACAGGATGATATTATAAACGTATTATTATTGTGCGTGTACTGGTGCTATAGCATTGAGCCCTGCCCCACAGACCTGAGACATGTTTACTTTAAATGTATATATTTATTTATATTATTTCTATATTAAATGTGCCGTTGACTCTTTAAGATTTGCAGTGGAGTTCCAAGTGTTAAAGTGAGAGCCCCTTAGGCAAAGAAGCAGATTTATTTAGGTATTCAGTTTGCTGACCCTCTTAAAGGGAAACATGGTAATTTCAACCTAAACCTATTTTCCATGCAACGTGTCAATGTGAACAAAAATCTTGAAATCGGTCCAGTATTTGAGCGAGAACACTGTAACTGGCAGCTGCAACCAGGTTGCAATGTTATTATAGAGCAAATGTGGCACCGAATTTTAGTCTTGGGGTGTTTTACTACTGACAGGCTCAGATTGATATTATAAGTGAACGATACATTACATACACTACCCGTCAAAAGTTGGGTTCACTTACAAATTTCCATTTCACTCCATTATAGAACAGGATAGCAGCTGATCTGAGTGGGGGGGGGGGTGATCTTTAATGCAATATCTACAATACCCATTATCAGCAACCATTCATCCAATGTTCCCAGGCACATTCTGTTTTACTAATCTGACATCATTTAAAAAAACTAACTAAGAAAACATTGGACAACCCTATGCAATTTTGTAAGCACATAATGTAATCTAAAAACTGTTGCCCTGGTTAAAAAAACAATCAACACGATCTCAGTGGGGATTCTGTAAATGGAGTGCAATGGAAAATTTCTAAGTGACCCCAAATTTTGACCGGTACTGTATTAATGTAACCACAAGATCCATCATGCACGCTGTGTTCTTGCCATGCCATTGAAGCGTGGCATCACAATAACAAAAACAGTGCCCTGCTTAGTGACCGATTGTATCGTACTGTGATATTGTTTGTTGATACCGTGTTGGAGTTTATTGTTGTCATTACTGATTATTATAAATTGAGATGTGTGACAAAAGCAAGAAGCTACATGCTTGCAGCTATGACTGTTTTTTTTGCAACAAAAAACACAGTCAGTTTCTTGTTAGGCCGGGCAGGCAAAAAACAAAAGTAAGCTTCCCTGAAAGCATGGTTATAGCTAGCACACTGTGTATGTGACTTCACCTGTACACCTTCAGCTTAGCTGTCCAGTAAATACATAAGAAAATACAGTAATCAAAGAGAAATTTGATGTAAAGAATATCTGATATTCGAGGGTGGCAACTCACATTAAAGCAAGGTCCGTTTTGCACTGGGAGATGGCAATAGAATGTTAGTTTCACAAAATGACACACGTCCTAGGACAAAGAGACAGAGCCTATCTCACCTGAGTGCATGCTCCAGAGCAGAACATCAATCACTGCTCGTCCTGCTGTAGTGCTTCTTTTTCACAGAAGAATTGAAACGAAAGTGCCACGCAACATCACATGATTGACACTGCTTTTTAGACTCAGGTTGAGGTGGTTTGGACATGGGTCAAAATTAATTATAATTACTCGTCCATATTTCCCCAGCATGTTCCCTCGGATCAGAGATGCTCCAAAATCATGGTAGCAGCTGTCGTCATGGTCCCGCTACACGTTCTGCGTTGCCATGTTCATCTGCTACACTCTGCGATGCCCAGCTTACGTCCTGCTGTGGCTTGTAATGCCGCACACGTGCCGATGACTATGAACTACTACAAAGAACTGCTACAAACTACTATTTTCTATTTTGTTATTCCACTAACCCCACACCGGCCCGTCAGGACACCGCCTACCAAGAGCCTGGGTCTGACCGAGGTTTCTGCCTAAAAGGAGTTTTTCCCGCCACTGTCGCACTGTTGCTTGCTTGGAGAGACTTACTAGAAAGTTGGGTTCTTGTAATCTGGAGTGTGGTCTAGACCTACTCTATCTGTAAAGTGTCTTGAGATAATTCTTGTTGTTATGAATTGATACTATAAATAAAATTGAATTGAAAAATTAACACCGATGACAACAATCCAGGAAGTTGCTGCACGCTAACCCGCCTCCCCTGTCAAAGTTTTATGTATTTGTTTGTGTTTCAAAACTTCCCTGACTTCTGTAGTAATAAAGTCCGTACTCTGAGGACGTCGCTGGCCAGCGGTCCATTCCCAGGTCCAAGCTCGACCAGCTGCAGCTGTTTGGGTCGACCGGCTGCCATCCACTCGCTGACGATCCACACGCCGAGCAACTGGAACACACAGAAACACACATTCAAACACTTAGAACACGTCAGGGGTAAGAAGGAAGAAGGCAAGGGTTCCAGGTCAGGCTACGGCGGTACGTAGGGT
>NC_045734.1:6194543-6194750 GCF_008692095.1 Etheostoma spectabile | reverse complement strand
ACGCAGCTACGTATGTAGCCACGGCACAAACAAATCACGCTGCAGTCTGTCTGAGGGAATAACCAACTAAGAGTGTGATGTTAAATTAACATTTACATAATATAAATATTAAATGCGTCAGGTTTGTAGTTGAAAAACTCATTTTGTAAATTGAAGAGGAACAATGCGGATTCCGTCCTGGTCGTGGAACAACGGATCAGATCTTCA
>NC_045734.1:6194339-6194489 GCF_008692095.1 Etheostoma spectabile | reverse complement strand
GTTTTGTGGATCTGGAGAAGGCGTATGACCGGGTCCCCCGGGAGACACTGTGGGAGGTCCTGCTGAAGCATGGGGTGAAGGGGTCCCTTCTCAGGGCCATCCAATCTTTGTATGAGCAAAGCGAGAGCTGTGTCCGGGTTCTCGGCAGTA
>NC_045734.1:6194238-6194329 GCF_008692095.1 Etheostoma spectabile | reverse complement strand
GTTCCAGGTGAGGGTTGGCCTCCGCCAGGGCTGAGCTTTGTCACCAGTCCTGTTTGTAATATTTATGAGAGCTGAGCCAGAAGGCAAAGCT
>NC_045734.1:6193577-6194228 GCF_008692095.1 Etheostoma spectabile | reverse complement strand
CGGTCAGTGTTCGTTCCTACCCTCAACCTATGGTCATGAAGGCTGGGTCATGACCGAAAGCACGAGATCCAGGGTAGAAGCGACTAAAATGGGTTTCCACAGGAGGGGGCTGGCGTCTCCCTTAGAGATAGGGTGAGAAGCTCAGTCATCCGAGAGGAGCTCGGAGTAGAGCCGCTGCTCCTTCGCGTCGAAAGGAGCCAGTTGAGGTGGTTCGGGCATCTGGTAAGGATGCCTCCTGGGCGCCTCCCTAGGGACGTGTTCCAGGTACGTCCAGCTGGGAGGAGGCCCCGGGGAAGACCCAGGACAAGGTGGAGAGATTAAAACCTCCAACCTGGCATGGGAACGCCTCGGGATCCCCCAGTCGGAGCTGGTTGATGTGGCTCGGGAAAGGGAAGTTTGGGGTCCCCTGCTGGAGCTGCTGCCCCCGTGACACGATACCGGATAAGCGGTCGAAGACGGATGGATGGATTTTGTAAATCACTGACTGTAACATTTCATAACCGTTTTAAAAGTTGAAATACGTTTTCAAGATATGGAGTATCGTTTTTGAGGTTTTCCACGTTGAGACAACTTGTAGTAAAGTAACTGTAGATGAGATGGCTTGAGTGGAGATGTAGAAAACAAAACATTTCATCTCAAATTAACTCCTGT
>NC_045734.1:6193476-6193567 GCF_008692095.1 Etheostoma spectabile | reverse complement strand
CTGAGAGACATGTCAGACTTACTGTCTTTCCTGTTAAGGTGGATTCTTTTTCCAGCCTTACTTCTCCGAAGATCTGACTGATTTCTGGTGA
>NC_045734.1:6193114-6193466 GCF_008692095.1 Etheostoma spectabile | reverse complement strand
TCTCCGTCCGGTCCCAGCATGTTGTTCCTCATGTAGTAACCCTGAAAGAGAACGAGGGACAATGAGCAGCGGCAGAGGGTCAAAAAAGGTATATATAAAAGGAACAGTTCAACCTTTGTGTTGTCTTCCATCCGACCATGTCCTCTCGGGTCAAAAACACTTTGACACTTTTTTCAATGACTTAGACACTTTTTTTGTTTTTCTTAACATCTGACGCATGTTTTTCAACTTCTAACCACTATAGTTTTATTTTTTAGATCAATAAACAATCAATAATCAATAATCAAGGTCAATAAACATTGTATATATGAAGTTAAACCTATTTTTTCAGTTTAAAAAGCTGAATTTAGGA
>NC_045734.1:6192536-6193104 GCF_008692095.1 Etheostoma spectabile | reverse complement strand
CTAATATTAGAGGAACGTATGTTGATGGAAAATCAGACTCGTGTACAGTAGTCGGGCGGTCTCCAAATTTTGATACCGTCAAACCTCCCTATCACCGTGACTAATTAAAAATGAGGACGTAAGGCTCAGACAGTGTCACCAAACTGTTGGCTTGTGCCTACAGAGTTCAGAAACTGAATATCAAACACTAACACTGAAACACCTCTACCAGATTTTTTGGGTGACTGATTCCCACTCACTGTCACTGGGTTGGTGAGGACCTCTCTCATGTACTCTGCCACTGGAATCGGACCTGTGGCTTTTAATTTAGTGGTCAGGTGTCGCAACATGGGGTGTTGGGGCTTTTCCTCACCGGTTGGAGGGCTGCAGAAGAGTCTGGTCTGAGCTGCTCGCCATAGCACTGTCACACACAAACAAACAAAAATAGATATCTAATAACAAAGAACTTTTCCTGAATGACATGACCACCAATTTACAAACATGCATAGTTTAAAAATGACTAAGGTTGTTTGGGGCAAGTGCCTAACCCAATTAGATAGATGGATAGATAGATAGATAGATAGATACC
>NC_045734.1:6188856-6192526 GCF_008692095.1 Etheostoma spectabile | reverse complement strand
AGTAAGTAGGTATAAAACAATGTAAAACATATTTACACGTAGACAATTCAAATTGAAATCAATTTACAGTTAGGAACAGAAAATGTATATCTTGCAAAGAACACTTAAATATTCTATATACAGTACCCCAGTAAACTAAACAACGCATATCAGCAATTTGAAAAAGTTACCCTATGCTTTTGTCCAGAAATATTGAGGACGTCAATGCAGGAATGCTTGTGGCTTTTGAAATGTATGAGCCCCATTGTTTTAATGAGCCCATTGGTTGAAAAAAGATACGTTTATCTAGGCTTTACAGTATGTAAATGGTATATGAGAAGTAAGAACTGTGACCTAACCTCTGCACTGTGGCTCTTAAAATGCAGAAGAGGCCCAAAGAAGCTCAAAACTTATATAGTGTTAACACAAAATACTGTAAAAAGAGATCAATAAGCGGAATATTTTTTTTATTTAACAATTTATTTTTACAAATTCAGATTATGTATGATAATCAGTCACGTGCCAATCTGATTAAATAGATCATTTCGTAATGTGCTCTCTGGCGATTGTTTCCTTTGATCCTGATATCATGGAGCAGTAAGAGGAGATGGCAGATCTATGGTCTGGTGCTCCTGTAAAGAAATACACACATATTTAGTAAAGATTCTTCAAACACAAACTAAGAACACAACAGTTTGCTTTAGATGCATAACAACAAATAAGGAACGATAAACTGTCGCTAACCTGAATTGCAATGATGTGAAATACTGTTGACCCTGTTTAACTCACATTGGCTTCTATGAATCCAGGCATGTCCTGTATGATCGCCACCTTGTCGCTCTCCTGCTGTCTTCTCCTCCTCCTTATCCTCCAGGCGTTCCCTACGATCGCCATGGAAACCACAATCATGACCGCTGCCACTGACCCTGCCAGAGCTGTGACCAGCATGAAGTTATCAGCAGCTCCCTGCGGAGCCCCATGGTCTGCAGCCTTCATCATCAGACCGGTGTCAGCATGGACAGCAGGGCTGGGAAGAGGCTGAGATAGCAGCAGATCAGATATATCTGAGGAGAAGTAGAAGCACAACCGTGACCTTCCAGAGACAGGCTGATCTTAGATATACAGTACAGTACAGCACAGCTGTCACGTCTGAATGACTCCACACCTTCCAGACTGAAAAGAAAGAAGGCATCGTCTTGTTTCATGTAGTTTCTGCTCTTTAGCCTGCTGTGAGTGATGAAGGCACTTGTTCCACTGCCTGGGCCTCGATAGTAATAGCTGCCATCAGAGACAGTCACTTTACTGCCCACCTTCCTGGGATTGTCCCAGAAGTACTCCGTGCCTGGGAGAAACAGGTGAAACAGTCATTCTCTGTCTGATGAACAAAGCAACGATTTGTTGATAAAAGCAGTGATTTCCAACCTTTTTGGTCTCAGGTACCCCTACAGCCCTGTCAGATGAACTCACGTACCTCTTCATCAATTCCCCCTGTATGTTCTAAATATAACACTGTACATGATATAAAAGTGGATATTGTTAATTATTTCCTACAGTTGAACTGTCAATATTGAAGTAGGTTTGGTCAACAATTCTTCTGCTACTACTTTGAGTGAAGATGAATGTTTCAACCATTTATCCATTAACGTTACTCTAAACTGTCACTTTTAGCTATTTCAAATTCAAGTTTTTTAAATCGTTTCTCTATTACTTTAGCTATTCATTGGAACTGTTTAGTCACCACTTTGAACTAGTTATTTCTACCGAGTATTCAGTACTTTTAGCTAAACTGTGCTTGCTTGCTTACGTTTCATTCTTACATAACTGCAACATGTAGTGTTCAGGCATTTAGTGGACTTCATGTTAATTTGTGGATATATTCTTCCAATCAAAACATCATTTCTATTTTGTTCAAACTGGTTGAGCTACTCTACAATCTTTCCACATTGCCGCTAGTAACTGCAGAAGTACTTCCTTTGGGTTGGGAATCACTGCAATAACAAAACAAGATGAGTGGCTAGTGAGGCTTAGTTATCCCCCCATCTCTTACCGTCAGATGACTTCTTGTCGGGGTCAGTGGTGACCATTCGGTGCATGTTCATTTGCTGTCTGATGTCAGACTGCTGATCTATCAGGGCCATAGTTGCCTGCTGCCATGGACACGGCCACTTGAGTTTGTGGTCATTGGGACCTGAGGTCAGGTGGAAGTAGGTGGCCATATTCCCTGGACTGTCACTTGTTCCGTTTAGGTACACACCAACCTACAGATCACAGAGTAGTAGGAAATAATGTTAGGGTACTATGCAGGGATGTGATGGTAATGTAGATGATTTGACCATTCGCTACATGCCTCCTCAGATAAGCAATTGTCCAATTATAGCTTAGCAACCAAAACTATACACAACAGCTGTGTAAACACTTTGGATTTCTTCAACATTGAGAGAATCAAACATTTCAAAGTGAGAGTGGATAGACATGTAAGGTGGGAGAGAGATGGGGGATGGCACGCAGCAAAGGGCCATAAGTCGGATTCAAACCACGGCTGCTACATAGGCCTCGTTCTACATGGGGAGCACATTCTTACTGGGTGAGCTAGAGGTCGCCCCAGAATCAAACATTTAAAAGGCAGTTACCTGGAAGGAGTAACCTGCTGGTGACAGAAAGCGAGGGCTGTAGAGTTTACCTCCTGCTGGTGTGGTGGCCAGCAGGCGGGTGATGTTGCGGATGTGCCAGACATGCTGGGGGCACTTTGTGGATGACAGGTTAATGTCATCCAGAGAGAAACCTCCCTTCGATGGACCACTTCCCCTCACGCCCTCAAAAACCACACGGGCCTTTTGTGTCATATTCAGATTGATGTTCTGCAGTTCCCAGGAGCCCATGACACCTCCTGTAAAGAGAACAGGTAGATTAGAGCATAGACACTACGCTATTATTACTCATTCATTATATGTTTAAGATCATGGGTGAAATATTTGAGTTTTGGATCTGATTTCAGCTTATTTCAAATTATTCTGGTTACATAATATATGTTTTTTGTTTGTTAAAAAATGAGAGAACGCTGGTGAACATCAGTGCAGTCATAGTGTTGCTTGGAGTAGTCAAAGTCACAAACATCCAAATCATGCGTTCAGTGTGCTGTACGAGTGTGTCACACAATGTGTAATATTTCATTTGTTACCTGAAATACTCTTGAAGAGCTTCAGTTTACCGCTGGGGTTGGCCTTGTCATACTCCCGCACCCAGATATTGAGAACATCATCATCTGCCCCGGTGTTATAGAGGAAGAGCTGCAGACACTGGGCTCCAGGTTTCGGGTAAAACAAACGACTCTCCAGGAATCCACGGTCACCAGGTTCTGCAGAGGCTGTGCTGAAGTGCATGAAGTAGCCTTTTCCTAAGGGCAGGAGGAGACAACAGGGCTAATGTTGGGCCTCAGAAGTTCTTCCCATTACATTTTATGGTACCATATTCAAGAACATACTTAATTATTGTCAATTCAGTATGCTTACTATGCTTATTACCTTTCACTGGAGTTGTATTTTACATGATTTCATGTGACAAATTGATTGGTTGATTGGTTGATTGATTGATTAAAGTCTCCTCCAGTGGTACTGCCTGGACTTAAAACATATTGGCCAAATTTCAGCAGAGACATCCATTACACTGTACTTAAAGGCTAAGTAATAATTTG
>NC_045734.1:6167117-6188846 GCF_008692095.1 Etheostoma spectabile | reverse complement strand
ATGTTAATTGATTACACTGACAATGTACAGTCATTTTCAGATTATGTTTCAGTTTTTTTTTATGACAAATAATGAAAGAAAACTCTCTACATTCTATTGAATAAATTATTAATTAATTGGCATCTTCAAATAATCAGTGTGTTTTTACTGACAGCCTGTACTATGTACAGGTTATGTTATAAATCACTTCAGGCACCTTTGTTTTTATCATCAGACACTACACACACACACACACACACACACACACACACACACACACACACACACACACACACACACACACACACACACACACACACACTGATACACTAACCACCAAGGCCACCTATCTGTGTATGAGTCTAGATGAGGTGATAAAGTGATTAGCTTTCTTTAATAACTAACTGGACAACAACATAGGGATGTGCATAATATAAGATTATACTGTAGCCTATACAGTTTATCTGCAGTTTCCAGTGTTTCATTAATACAATTTAAATGTTTAAACCCAAGATGCCATTTCTTGCGGCTGCATTATTTCCTTCAAATTGAGAGTTCTAGATATTTTGTGACATATTTGGAATTGATTCAAGCTTGTTCCAGCAGATTTTAAAAGAAAAGTCCGTAAAAGGTTTGGTTTACGGTCACCTTTGCATTGTCCCATGTTGGAGAAGTCAGTCTGAGGCCCTCCGCTCACAGAACTACGTTGTTCCCACTTGGAGTTTCCAGGACCCTGAATCATCCCACAGATGTTCTCCTCCTCAAAGTCACAGCTGTCCACAAAGTTAGAAGATTTGGCTGTGGAGAGGAAACAGTCACAATTTCATCAAGATACTTTGGTCCTTACAGCATTGGCCTGGGGCTCGACACCAACCCGCGGCGGCCTTTTGTAGTAGTAGATGCCAGACTGCTATTCAGCTGTATGAATCATTTTTAATTAGAGCACCAGTCTCAATAACTACTTTTTTGACCTTTATTTATCCAGGTAAGTCGATTGAGAACAAATTCTCATTTGCAATGACGACCTGTCATGTTCACACAGTTACACATTCACACGTGGAAGCTGCCCAGCACAACCACAGTCTGACCTGCAGGCCACTGAGCAGCTCCACTGGAGCAGTTGGGGTTAAGGGCCTTGCTCAAGGGTACCTCATTGGTGGTAATGAGGAAGGAACCAGCACTGCTCTTTCACTTTTCCCCACCCAGATTTTATCCTGTCGGTCTGGGGATTGAAGTTTGATGCTATTTGATGGAAACTTCTTATGTCAGCGTTTTTAACCTGCTTTCTTTTACCCTCCATAAAAGGGGTGGTAAATGTGTTGATATGCCACAGTGCTCTCTCTGTCGGCCTGATAACTATGGGCTGATAAGATGATAAGATGATAGAGAGCAAAAGTGCCACCACACAAATATACCAGGATTTTGGACCTGGACCAAGAAAAAAAAAAAAAAAACAGAACAGAAAAGAACTGGCTGTGTACTGATCTGTGGTCTAAAAAACTTCTGCATACATGAGACTATGGCTGCATGATAAATCAATGAGCATTTTTAGCATCTCCAGAGTTATTTATTGGCTGATACCTGTATTCTACGTTATTTCCCAAGATTATCAATATGTTTTAGCATCATCCTATGACAGATAAACTATGACCTTACTTGACTCTGCTAGGTAAGAGGATTAGAACCAATGTGAAAAATGTTTAAAGTCTGAGTTTAAAGTCCGAATTCTGAGAGGATTTATTATCAGAATTCAGACTTCAATCTTGCAATTCTGATTTAAGAACTCAAATACATTTTTCACATGTGGCCCTAATCCTCTTCTGTAGATTGTTTATTATATAATCAATCTTATTTTATGAGGTGATTTAGTACATTGATTGTTCCAACACTCAAAGTGCAGGTTTTATGTCTCATTTATTGGACAAAATGACAGGTTGAGAAAGAGATGACTCACTGCAGTTGTAGAGACGGTTGAGCTTGGTCAGATCACTCGCACTGAAGCCCATCCTCTGACCAATCACATCCATGAAGTGGGGGATCTTGGTGACGATGGTGGGCTCAGAGCCAATGTTAAAGGATGTCTTTTTGTAGTGCATTACAGAGCCGTAGTCATAGGCTACACCTAAAGCACTGGACACTGCGTCATCGTATTTTTTGAAGTTGTGCTCTTTACCTGAGGAAGGCATTAAAACAATATCAGGAAGAATGGAGCCCTTTGTTTTTGAAAATGTATTCAGATAGCAGGCATTAGGAGAAAATTGCAGGACATAATACTTTCTGTACAGTTTTTTCATTTATTGTATGAAGTTACAACATACCCTAATTTAACAAGACCAGGTAGAAACCTAGTGTATAGCTGGACTATATGGTCAATGTGCTTAATTACAGCCACATTGTTACAGGGATAGTCAGTGACTATTACGGGAATTCGGATATCAAATGTTCATCTATATTTTAAAGTGTACTATAAAGCTACTCATCTACAGTGTCATTGTGTAATTAGTGTTTCTTTGTTAAACAGACCAGACTTACGTAGGCTGCAACCCATTCAAATAATAAACATGTTCACAGCCTCAAATGTTGGTCTTGAAAAGCAGCATGAAAATGTCACTTTATGAGGTTTTTTTAACATTAATATGCGTCCCCCCAGCCTGCCTATGGCCCCCCAGTGGCTAGAAATGGTGATAGGTGTAAACCGAGCCCTGGGGATCCTGCTCTGCCTTTGAGAAAATGAAAGCTCAGATGGTCAATCTGGAAACTTGCTCCTTATGAAGTCATAAGGAGGAAGCTTGGTGGTTCAGCTCAAAAAAAAGTGTTGAGATGTAATTCAAGGAGTTGTTACCCGGTTCAATGCGATCCCACATGATGGTGACATAATCATCACGGTCAGCTCTGGACTGCTCATGCCAGAAGCCCAGAGCATGCAGGAACTCGTGCTCAACGGTTCCAAGACGATCACAGTTTTTACCAATGGACAGCCGCTGCTTCCCCACACGCTGGTTGCCTACAGAGGAGAAGCATCTACAGAGAGGGAAAGCAAGCCCCCTTGATTAAATGATATTTCAAGCAGTGGAGAGAAGGCCATCACTTAGAGGATGACAAATACACCTGTAAATACCCTTAGCTGGCGTTAGCTCACAACCAGCCACAGCAACACTTTCATTAGGTCTCAGTAAACTTCTCTGTGAGCAGTAATACTAATTTGTTTTGCCACTTGGGGACAGCAGATTGTAAAGAGCTTGTAACAAACAGTGCCCATGTATACAAAGAACAATATTAGCATCATTTGGAATCATGTTTGTGGTCAACCGACAACTGTAAAAAATATTGACTCTCCTTTTAGCTCTAATTTGGTCATCGGCTACTGAGAAAATAATTTGTCTGCTACATCTGCCACTATGCTCACCTGCTGGTGGTTAACAGTCGGCCGCTTTGTGCTGGACAGGTGGTGTATTGTCAGTTTATCAGAGGTTTTTCACTAAAAATGGCTAAAGTTAAGTGCCGTAAAACCAAAACAATGAGCTAAAAGATGCCAAAAAGTTCTGTAGCACTAAGGGGAACTGAAGAGTCTGAGGGTTTGCCACTACAACTCATTTCACCCATTGTGTATATAAAAGTATTTATTAGTCCACCTTCAAATATATGTTGAGGATGCAGTGATTGCATTAACATGTATTGTTGCTTCATGTGCTAGATCACATGCATCGAGCAGGCATGTAACAAGAACTGACAGTTTGGTTAAAAAAAACAGCGAAACGAAGTGATCACAGTGCTCACCCGCTTCCTTTGAACACAGAGATGTAGTTCTCCTCTCCTTTCCATGGTGTAAAGTCAATGCAGGTCTTCAGTCTGTACTGGTCAAAGGCTTTCAGGATCACTCCCTTTGCATTCATTTCTACAGTACGTTACATGGTGTGCGACAACGTAACATGAGAAAGCATCCTCATTAGTGCATATCCATAATAACACAAGTACTAGGAATGTGAGTTTCTTACCCAGACTGTCCTCAAGGTAGTAGGGAATGGTTGTAGGCCAACGATACTTGTCTCCTATAATGGAGTTTCTGTTGAATGTCTGATGGGAATGCAGCAAACAACAGGTATACAATTAGGGAGGAATGAAGGAGTAACAGAGCGCAAACTTGAACAGACTCACTGAGGTGAATGCTTGTGGTCTTATATATATGGCGTTATATATACATAGAGATATATAGATATATCTCTATATATATGGCTTACTTCCTCCAGATCAATGTCTCCCTCCAGCAGGTCAAGCCCAGCCACTGCAAAGATAAATTGTATTAGTTGATGAAAATCCTCAGATGTATCGAGACTTTATACAACAAAGCAAAACATAAATAGTGTGTCGACAAACCTTCATTGATGTTAAAGATGTCCCAGTCATGGCCTTCATCCACATCAGTTTCTGTAGAATCAAAAATATTCTGCTCAAAAATGGGACTACAGGATGATATTATAAACGTAATTATTATTGTGCTGTGTACTGGTGCTATTAGCATTGAGCCCTGCCCCACAGACCTGAGACATGTTTACTTTAAAATGTCATATATTTTATTTTATATTTATTTCTATATTTAAATGTTGCCGTCTGACTCTTTAAGATTTGCAGTGGAGTTCCAAGTTGTTACAAGTGAGAGCCCCTTAGGCAAAGAAGCAGATTTATTTTAGGTATTCAGTTTGCTGACACCTCTTAAAGGGAAACATGAGTATTTTTCAACCTAAACCCTATTTTCCCATGCAAGTGTCTAATGTGAACAAAAATCTTTGAAATCGGTCCAGTATTGAGCGAGAACACTGTAACTGGCAGCTGCAAACCAGGTTGCAATGTTATTCTATAGAGCAAATGTGCACCCTTAATTTTAGTCTTGGGGTTGTTTTTACTACTGACAGGCTCAGATTGATATTATAAGTGTAACTACTACATTACATACACTACCGGTCAAAAGTTTGGGTTCACTTACAAATTTCCATTTCACTCCATTATAGACAGGATAGCAGCTGATCTGAGTGGGGGGGGTGATCTTTAATGCAATATCTACAATACCCATTATCAGCAACCATTCATCCAATGTTCCCAAGGCACATTCTGTTTACTAATCTGATATCATTTAAAAAAACTAACTAAGAAAACATTGGACAACCCTTATGCAATTTTGTAAGCACATAATGTAATCTAAAAACTGCTGCCCTGGTTAAAAAAACAATGCAACTGATCTCAGCTGGGATTCTGTCTATAATGGAGTGCAATGGAAATTTCTAAGTGACCCCAAACTTTTGACCGGTACTGTAATTAATGATAACCACAAAGATACCATCATGCACGCTGTTCTTGCCATTGCCATTGAAGCGTGGCATCACAATAACAAAAACAGTGCCCTGCTTTAGTTGACCGTATTGTATCGTACTGTGATACTTGTTTGTTGATACCTGTTTGGAGGTTTATTGTTGTCATTACTGATTATTATAAATTAGATGTGTTGACAAAAAGCAAGTAAGCCTACATGCTTGCAGCTATGACTGTTTTTTTTGCAACAAAAAACACAGTCAGTTCTCTTGTTCAGTCCGGGCAGGCAAAAAACAAAGTAAGCTTCCCTGAAAGCCATGGTATAGCTCGCACACTGATGGTATGCGACTCACCTGTATCACCTGTCAGCTTAGCTGCTGCCTAGTAAATACATAAGAAAATACAGTAATCAAAAGAGAAATTTGATGATAAAGAATGATCTGATATTCGAGGTGGCAACTCAACATTAAAGCAAGGTCACTGTTTTGCACTGGAGATGCAATATGAATGTTATGTTTCACAAAATGACTTACCAGTCCTAGGACAAAGAACAGAAGCATCCACCTGAGTGCCATGGCTCCAGCTGCAGACACAAACTCACTGCCTCAGTCCTGCTGTGTGCTTTCTTTTTCTACAGAAGAATTGAAACTAAAGTGCACGCAACATTCACATGATACACTGCTTTTTATGACTCAGGTTGAGGTTGGACATTGGTCAAATTAATTATTAATTTAATAGTCATGATTAGGTTATCTACAGTGGTGTGAAAAAAAGTTTGCCCCGTTCCTGATTTCTTATTTTTTTGCATGTTTGACACACCTAAATGTTTCAGATCATCAAACTAATTTAAATATAAGACAAAGATAACACAAGTAAACACAAGACGCAGTTATTAAATGAAGTTTTTTATTTAAAAAAAAATAATCAAAACCTACACGGCATTTTCCCCCCTGTTAAAACATAACGTACCAGGAGTGGAATACCAAAATTACCCCAAGAGGGCAGCGACAACTCATCCAAGAGGTCACAAAAGACCCCACAACAACATCCAAAGAACTGCAGGCGTCACTTGCCTCAGTAAAGGTCGGTGTTCATGACTCCACCACGAGAGAGAGACTGGGCAAAAGTGAGTTTTAAGACAAAAACCACTGCTGAGCAAAAACAACATTAAGGCTCGTCTCATTTTGACAGAAAACATCTTGACGATCCCCAAGACTTTGAGGACAAAAAAACTGCGGACTTACGAGACTAAAGTTGAACTTTTTGGGAGGTGTGTGTCCCATTACATCTGGAGTATTTTCAGAAATAGAACATTATACCGGTAAAATATGGTGGTGGTAGTGTGATGGTCTGGGGCTGTTTTGCTGCTTCCAGACCTGGAAGACTTGCTGTGATAAATGGAACCATGAATTAAAAAAGTATTTTGTGACCTCAAGCTGAAGCGAACTTGGGTTCCGCAGCAGGACAATAATCCAAAACACACCAGCAAGTCCACCTCTGAATGACTTTGGAGTAGCCTATTTAAAGTCCTGACCTGAATCCTATTGATATGCTGTGGCATGACCTTAACAAGTCAGTTCATGCTCAAAAACCCTTCAATGTGGCTGAATTATAACAAATCTGCAAAGACGAGTGAGCCAAACTTCCTCAACAGCGCTGTTAAAAACTCAATGCAAGTTATCGCAAACGCTTGATTGCAGTTGTTGATGCTAAGGGTGGCTCAATCCCTTATTAGGTTTTAGGGGGCAATCACTTTTTCACACAGGGCCATGTAAAGTAGGTTTGGATTTTATTTTCCCTTAACAATAACAAACTTCATTTAAAAACTGCATGTACAATATATTTTGGAGACATGCAGTTCATTCGGCGAACACAAGCAACATGCTCAGAGCTGATAGTCTGAATGTCTGACGCTTTTCCTCTTCCCTTTTCTCTTATACTCTTCTCTACCCCTCGGTGCATACACCCTTGTGACCAAGAGGAACAATAACCCATCAGCATGACATTAACACCTGCAAGCCTCATTCTTTTCAGTTGGGCGCTCTGTTCTGCCAGCTTCCTGTGTGCAAGCTAAGGCGTGGTTAGCAATACTCTATTCAATATGCAGAATAGATGCGGAGTTCCTATAATAAAACATACACATACATAGATGATCTCTGTTAAGAGATCACTACATATTTCAAGCATTTAACAGTCAAACATTCATCGGTTAAACACCCATCTCCAGTTCTTCTTCCCCTTCTGCATCTTTTCTACCTACATCAGCCGAGAGAAGCGGCATAGAATAGGGAGGAGGTTCAGACATATCCTTCTTCTCCACATAACACCCAAATCCCAGTGACCAATACAAATGAAAAAACAACAGTTCCTTATCTCCCCTTCCACCCCAGAGGACCCATCTTTATATCTTTAGCAGAACAGTTATCCTTGTACTAGTTTCAGAACCTCTAAACCAGGCATTTGAAACCCTCTCTGTTCTCGCAGTTGTCAGTGTCTTTGTCTTGCGGGCGGCGACCTGCTTGTCTTCCTTCCTTCTTCTGTCTTCAAACACGAGAGTGGACTGTCTCATGTCAGTGGGCCTCAGCCAGGGGATTTTTATGCCCCTTCTCTTGGTGCCATGCACACGCACGCACACACACACACACACACACACACACACACACACACACACACACACACACACACACACACACACACACACACACACACACACAGAAATTCATTTGAAAGAAAGAAATGTGACCTTACCTGATGTTGGTCCCGAATTGGACCCTAGGTTCTTTGTTGGAAAGGATATTCTTATACCTGAATGAGTTGTAAATGGTCCACTTTATTATGCAAAATATATTTCTTGAGACATGCAGTTCATTCAGCAAACACAAGCAACATGCTCAGAGCTGACAGTCTGAATGTCTGACTCTTTTCCTCTTCTCTTTTCTCTTATACTCTTCTCTACCCCTCGGTGCATACACCGTTGTGACCAAGAGGAACAATAACCCATCAGCATGTTAGGAAACACCTGCAAGTCTTATTCTGTTTAGACGGGCGCTCTGTTCTGTTCTATTCGATACGCAGAGTAGATGCTGTGTTCCTATAATAAAACAGTGCAGTCATTAACATGTGTCTGTGACCCTTTGTTCAACACCCAAATCCCAGTGACTAATACAAATGAAAAAACAACAGTTCCTAATCTTCCCCTCCACCCCAGAGGACCCATCTTTATATCTTTAGCGGAACAGTTATTCTTGTACTAGTTTCAGAACCTCTAAACAAGGCGTTTCAAACCCTCTCTGTTCTCGCAATTGTCAGTGTCTTTGTCCTAGGGGCGGCGACCTGCTTGTCTTCCTTCAAACACGAGAGTGGACTGTCTCGTGTCAGTGGGCCTCAGGCAGGGGATTATTCTGCCCCTTCTGTTGGTGCCTGGGCCGGTGTGTGCCCTTCCCCAGCCGGGTCAGGGGCGTTGTCTTGTAGCGACGTCCTCACTTCGGCCAGTCTCCTGCTGGGCTCCTCTGCGAGGGTGCACTGGCTCCAGTTGTACAGAGTGTCCCCCCTTTCCTTCCAACCGAACTGCGTGGCTCGTTCTCTCCACCACCTTCCAGGGGCCCGTCCACCGCGGTTGGTTCCACTTTCATTTGATCACCCTCAGGAGGACCCACTCAGTTTGGGGCACAGTCAGGACGGCTGTCTGTTCACCGATCTGCTTAGAGAAACTGGAGACAAAAGCTTGTAACTCATTAAAAAAGGCAAGTGGCAAACATGGCAAACGTGGCACAGTCTCACCAGCTAGAGCCCTAGTTGATGGTCCAGCAAATCCCCTCTGTCTTTCTCCCTCCCCTGCTTGCCCACAATGTTCTTTCCTCTGGGGTGGTTTTGTCTTGCAACTTTTTCATCACTTCTGCTCTCAGTGGAGACTCTCCGTATAGATCTGTGGTAAACACATAGTTAGAAAGTGCGTGTGCAGAAAATCCTGGTGCAGCCTTTGCTGCTGCATCGGCTGCTCTGTTTCCTATTGTTTCTAGGGTTCGTGTGGTGTCATGGCCCTTGCACTTTATTATTGCTACACTAGTGTTGTCATGGAGCCTGGTCGTGAAGAGTTTCATTACCTCATCATGCTTGATTGGTTCGCCAGTGGCGGTAACAAACCCTGTCCTCACCCAGTGCTGAAGATTTAGGTGACAAGCATTCACCATATAGGCAGAGTCTGTGTAGATGTTAACCCGTTTATCTTTTGCATACGCCAAAGCTTCAAGAACAGCCATGGCCTCTGCCCTCTGAGCTGATTGGTGCCCCTCTAACTGTCCCTTTCGTACTGTCTCAAACTCTGTCTCTTTCTGTTGCACTACGGCCCACCCTGAACATAGTCCCGTCTTTTCATTTCTACAACTGCACCTATCAGTAAACAACGCCATCTCTGGTTTGTCTAATGGGGTTCCCTGTGGGTCTGCTCGAATTTTGTCAGTGTTTTTTTTGAATCCTTCACAACAATGCGGTTCTCCCCCCCCCCATCTGGTCTGCCATGTTTATCCCCTCATGCGTGAATAGGAGGTTGGGAGCTGACATGATCTTGCTCACTTGTCTTTGTCTTGATGATGTCATAGGGAATACAGCTGAGTTGACATATGCAATTACACTATGCGTTGTAAGGATGTTCAGGGGGGGTCCATAACCAAATGGGCGGTTTTTTCCACTATTTTGGCTAGGCCAGAAGCGGGTGTGGTACATGGTGGGTTGCTTTTTTCGTGTGCGTCTATTAAAACGCTGCAGTACATTAGTATGTGTCTTTCCCCTCCTTTTTTCTGAAACTGAACACCATTTACCAACCCCTCTGTTTCAGAAACATCCAAGAAGAAAGGGGAAGTGTAGTCTGGTACTGAGCGAGCGCTGGCTTGTGACAGAAATTGTTTGTTCTGCTTTTGTTGTCCATTCCAAAGCGCGCATTTAGGTTGCGCATGCCTGCAGTTTTAACCATATCTCTCAGAATTTAGGTCTGGCCAGAATAGTTGGGGATATAATTCTTGCTGTAGCCAGTAAGGCCCAAAAAGAACAACATCCCTTGTCTCCCAGCCGGGGCACCAATGAGCGGGTTGCAAGGAGGCAGCCGCTGCGTTTCTATAACGAGGATCCGAGACTTGTATGTCTTTATGGCCTATTTCCCTAGCCATTCTGTCTGCAAAGGGCATCGGTGGATCTATATTACTGGACACACCAGACCGTTTAGACCCGACTGATTGAACATCATCTTTTTCAGTTTGGGGTTGTGGATATTTCAACCCGTCCACTGTAATTGTCCCTGACTCCACGTCTATTACTGGGTACAATCCAGGAGTCGGTCTTGCCGTTAGGGGACCCTCATAAGGAGGTGGATTGTTGTCTGGTTTGTTATCAAATTTAGGTTTGTCTTCGCGGATTTTGTCACCATTATCTTTTTCTTCTTTTTCTGGTTGTTCTAGGATCAAATGGCTCAATGCCTGCCCAATTATTGCCAATTCATGTAATTTTGCACATTGTTCTTGAACAATTTTATATTTTTTCTTAATCTTTGACCTAACAATTATGGAATTGGTGTCAGCCAATTGTTTTTTTGTATTCCTCCATTACTTTTTGCTAATCTTTTTTCTCCTGCCAAAGTTTGGAGAAAAGTAACATGGACGTATCGTCCAGATTGTTCCCAACAATGGGAATCAACGTCTTCTCATCATCTCGCCTAACCTTTTCATGATTTCTTTCACTTGCTTTCTGACTCATTGTTTTTACCAATAAGTCCATCACTTCTTGGGACCTGGTCCCACCACAGTAATCACTGTATGTCTTTCATCAGACATCCTCGCATAATTGTGGCCACATGCAATACCTCATGCAATTCACTCAAAAACTCAACTCCTCATATAATTCTTCAAGAATTATACTACTCTCATACAGTTTATATTAAACTGTACTACAACTCATACAATTTGCTAAGAAATTGTACTACTTCTCATACAATTTTCTAAAAAATGTACTACCTTTTATGTGCATTGTCCCAAACCTATGGAAACAATACACACCTTTCACCAAAACGCCGTTTGGCTACCTTTTTTTTTTAATTTAAATTTTTATTTATTGAATTTTTACAACTTAACAATACATACCATTCACAATTCTCACCTTAACAGGTTACATTTACCAGTCAGAATATGGAGACATCATTGCCTTAATTTAGATGTAGTCAATGTGCAGATTTGATAGACAACAGGTTCTGCTTACCTTTATTTTAGGGCGCCCAGACTCCGTTGTCTCCTGTTCTGACTGGTTCCGTTCAATTACTTTCCTCTTCTCCTGGCTGGCTTGCCATACTGTTGGTCCCGACTTGGACCCTAGGTTCTTTGTTGGAAAGGATATTCTCAGACCTGAGTGAGTTGTAAATGGTCCACTTTATTATGCAAAATATATTTTGGAGACATGCAGTTCATTCAGCAAACACAAGCAACATGCTCAGAGCTGACAGTCTGAACGTCTGACGCTTTTCCCCTCCTCTACCCCTCGGTGCATACACCCTTGTGACCAAGAGGAACAATAACCCATCAGCATGACAGGAACCAACTGCAAGCCTCATTCTGTTCAGACGGGCGCTCTGTTCATCCAAGCTTCCTGTGTGCAAGCTAAGGCGTGGTTAGCAATACTCTATTTGATATGCAAAATAGATGTTGAGTTTCTATAATAAAACAGTGCAGTCATAAACATGTGTCTGTGACACTTTGTTCAACTCACAACCCTCGTGATCGCACCCAATGACTTACACAGACATTCACATACATAGGGATGTAAGTGACTGGAACATCTTTCAAAAGAAACAGTGATATGATCTGATTCATATTACAACACTGACAGTCCAAAATGTGACACAGCTTTATTCAGTGAGAATAGCAGTCACATTTTTATTTTCACATCTGACTTAGTGGACTTTCTTGGGCTGTATCCTGGACAACAAACTATCAGGGCAGTTTATGGCCCGAAGAATTATCTTCATAAGGTCGGCCAAAGGACTAAGTTCCTGGCAATAATATCCAGCCACTTAGATAGTAACACCTTGAAAATCCTGGCCGATGCTGTAGTTAAATGCCATCTTGACTATGTCTGTACATCTTAGTACACGGGCACTACTAAAGGGCTCAAAGACAAGCTACAGATCTGTCAAAATAGACTGATCAGATTGATCCTTAGACTCCATCCTAGAACTCATCTTTCTCCTGACCATCCCTCCAGTCGTAGGTGGCTCAGAGTGGAAGAGGGTTTCCCAACTTAAACTGCGTTTAGTTTATTACTTTTCTAAAATTGGTGATATGCACAGCTATTCCCACCAGGGGGAGTTCCACAGATTACAAGCCCTGTTGTTTTAGGAGGTGCATGGGAAGTACTCTTTCCTATACTCGGCAGCTGTCTTGTGGAATGGCTTACCTTCCAATCTTAAACTGCTGAACTGCTTAAACAGCGGCAAAGGCCCAATTGAAACTAAAGGAATTATTATTATTATTATTCTTTCTTTTACCCAGGAAATGAATAACCTTTTTGAGGGGCTTAACATGCTCAAAAACTCACCAAAATTGGCGGTCGCATCAATCCTGGTGAAAATTCACATATTTTAAGTTTCGGCATTCAGCCACAAATATTCAAGATTGTAATGCTGTAAAGTGCGTGGAAAGATAAACTTGGAAGGGAGAGTTATTGCTTTCCAAGCTAGGTTATCAAAAAAAATAGGGGGGGATTTGTTGCAAATGCCAGGGCTGGTTTCCCTTAAAAAAACAACAACACACAATTAGACAGCTGCAGCTGATTCAAAATGCTGCTGCTGGAGTCCTCATTAAGACTATAAAAGTTGATCACATCACTCCAGATCTGAGGTCTTCCACTCAAAGAATGGATTTCAAAGCACTACTGTTGGTTTGGAAGGCACTGAATGGTTTAGGGCCAAAATACATCTGATCTGCTGCTACATGATGAACCATCCCAACCGATTGACCTCTCAGGTCGTCTGGGACAGGTCAGCTTTCTGTCCCCTAGAGTCAGAACTAAACATGGAAAGGCAGCATTCAGTTTTTATGCGCCACGTACCTGCAACTGCAGGTTTGATGAAACTCTCAGTTGTTGTAAATAAAGACTGAAGTCTTTTCTTTTTCATGCTGTCTTTTTTAGGTAATTGTAATTGTTTCTCACACTACACTGTAACTTCTAATCTTGTATTTCATACATGTCTTTTCTATTTTAGCTGGTTTTATATTCTCTAAAACTGCTCTTTAATGTTTCTGAAAGCACTTTGAATGACCTTGTTTATACAATGTGCTATATAAATAAAGCTGCCTTACATTGTTCTGTTGGAAGGTGAACCTTCGGCCCAGTCTGAGGTCCTTAACCATTTGCATATTTTAACCAGTGCAGTTATTAAAGCTGTAAGCTAACCAAAGAAGTTTGTAGAAAAATAATTTTCTTTTCATTTGTATATGAAGAGTAACAAAACACAGATTGTGAAATAGTTTTGTTTTTTTTCATTTGGGAAACTGAATTTTGATATGTTACGTTGTGATTGAGCACTAGGCTACTGGGTTTATGAAGAGACATGTGAAGTCCAGACTGCAGTTAAGGTAAAGTACATACATGTGTATAAATATAGTCTGGCAGAAGCCAGGGAAACAAGCACACTGCCTGTTGCCTGTCCTATATTTTCCACTTCTTTACACAATAAAATTATAATCTGACTACAGGTCTCACGCCCGGGGCCCGTCGGTTACCTCCGGACAAGCTACTTGGAATTAAGGCTGAACGGTTTAAATTGGTTTCTTCAGATCAGAGACTCTTGTTTCTATACAGTCTGAAAGTCCTTACCATGTTTTTTGTCCAACTCCACAGCTCTCATGTGTCTGTCACTGAGAAGAGGGTTATGCCTGGCCATAAAGATCGGTGCACTATTGCAGCGATGTTTGTCCTGGAAGTTTCTCCCGTCTCCACACAGCATCTCTGAAGCTCAGCCAAGGCCTTTTCTGTCATGTCACAACATATGAGTCAATCCATTTTTGTTAACTCAGTGTAAAAAAAATATTATCGTCACTCATCCGTGAGCCTTCTTCAGTTTGTTGTATTTGGATCCCCATTAGCTTCAGCACAAGCTAAAAGCTGTTCTTCCTGGGGCCCTACAATCTGTTCTTGTTCTCCATCCATTACGACACCACATTGCAGACCATACACACACAGATAACATTTGAAAATGCAAATTGTATTTAAATCTTACAATTAATACAATTAATCAAAAGAAGTACATTACGCTACTCCGAATAGGAGTAATAAGATATAACAAAACAAAAACAAAAACCCCTATAACCCAGAGTTCTGACTGAACAGTAAGGAAACCCAGCTATTTCACCTTCATAGGGCCGTTGTCAACATGACTGTAAATACTGAATTATTGGCTGTAACTTTTTTTTTAAACTTTTTAAGCACGCACGCACGTAGAGTATTCACTGCTACTGTATATATGAAGTAAACAAATGAACTGTATAGGCCTTCATGTAGGCTCACGTGTATATTCTGAACAAGTAAAGAAGCAAGAAAACTACATGAAAACATAACTAAAAAGACTACATGTTTAGAGCAAACACTTATCTTCCCTACTAATTTAAAACTCTTCTAAGGCCAACATATGGCCACTAGATGGAGACAAAGATAGATTGTTTTGTTTGTGTGGATACTTCCATCATTTATAGTGATAATGTGCAAAAAGAGCTAAACGTTTGTTGCTAAATAAATAACTGTTCCTTTTTAAAAGACAGGCTCTTGACTAGACATACAATTAAAGAAAAGAAGAAAACAGGGTGATCACATTAAAAAAGACACTAAATATAGAGAAAAAATTATCTCGTGGTGATATGAATGGCTCTGACTAGATTATCTCTTCTTATTTTAGTGTCTTTCGTCTCATAACATCACATATTTACAAGTTAGTCAGCAAAAAAACTACAGATGAACTTGTCTAATGCAAGGATCTTCAACAGGGGGTCATCAGAGTCAAAGCAGAGGGGCCTCCAAATTAGTCTTCATTTTTGAAGTTTAAAAAAGTAATTAAAAAGTCTTAACATAAATGTAACATATTATATATATATATATCATATAAAGTCCTACTGGCCTATAGGTAACGTAGTCACTAAGGCCATCCTCAGATAAGTTATAAGGATTCACAGCGTCACATGTATGTTTTAACATTAAAACACGATTGATAAAATCATGTCAACAATTATTAGGTTATTTTACTAACTTAGTATAATTTGCCAAAAAAGTATGTATAAATGCTTTAGGCTGCCCTACACATTATTGTAGCCCCAGTTTAATATGCTATTTAATTTTATACAATATATGTAGCCTCTTTCAGTTAAGGGGTCTTGGCTTAAAAAAAACACTGAAGACCCCCGGTCCACTGTGTTTACGGCCATGAAAAGGCTACATGGTGGATGTCCTGTGTAGTCGTCACTCTGAGGGAAAGAGAGAGTCTTTATCAGTGGTGGGCTGGTCATCAGGGACCCACAGCAGTCAGGAGTTCATTATCTGTACAAAGACAGAAGCCTGCCTCTGCCCATGTCAACAGATAAACAGCAGCCAGAATATAATCGCTGTTCACGCACAGGTCTTCTCAGAAGTCAGAGCTGCATGTGCTACCTGGGAAGACAGAAGACAACCAGTATACTATATATATATATATATATATATATATATATATATATATATATGTGTGTGTGTAGCGTGTCTTAAAGCTATTACAGCTCCAACAAGGAAGATGAGGTTTTAATTGCAGACTTAGAAAATAAATTATGAGCTGTACTTTTTGATGGTGTGTATATGAGCTAATATCAACCTGCTCATCTGAATATTATTATTCAATAATGTGAGAGAGATCTCTTTGTGATGGAACATATATTGATTCAAATATGTTACTACAAACAGTTCACACACCATATTAACATGAGATGTGGACACACTTTACTGTACATGCACCCACACACTTTGCACTCTGTGCCAAAGCATGCTTTATCAGATAGTGGCCAGACCTCTGATAGCCAAGCTTACTTGTGAATGAAAACTACCGCAGAGAGCCCTGCACTGCTCTACTCTGCAGTGTTAGGGGGGCAGTTTGCCGCATTTTTATAAAACTTCTAGTAAATTTTGTAGTGGCATTTAGAAGATTTTATTATATATTGTAATTTATTATTCCAGTATCCTGATAAATGTTATTATTTTTTCATCTTTAAAAAGATGTGATTGATTATTGCTATTCATTTATTATTTTTAATCATCAAGGAATAACAAGTCAAATGTCATCCTTTTCGGTTTGTTTTGAATATACAATTAAACACAAGTTAAACACTTTCTTCTTGTTTTGTCTCAGAAGAGCTCGCATTGGGTTGCTTGGTTTACTTTCATTTTAATTTAAGGAAACTGTAACTGTACAATAACTGTATTCTGGTCTATGATTTCTTTTTATGTATTTTATTTTTATTTCGTCCTATTTCATTTATCTAATTTTAGTCTATTTTATAATTTTTTTATTTTTTTTTTGATACATTTTTCTCCTTTTTGTTCATTATATATATTCCTTATATAAAGCACTTTGAATTGCCTCCTTGTGTGTGCCATATGAATACACTTGGCTAAACCTTCCAATGACCTATAACCTAGATGGGATGATTGTTTTGTGTTTATTTTTAGACTGTAGATATACAGTAGCTGCCATTTTATTTGAAAAAAAACAATTATTGTTTGAATCTTCATTGTTATGTGATATTCTATTGCAACAACCATTACAGCTATAGGCATGACATGCTGCGTTGAGTAGTAAACCTCTCTATATGGGCACCTGCTGTACTGGTGAGCTACATTCAACTTAACTTAAGAAGCAACTTAGCCAGTCCACACGTTTCAGAAAAGTTAAAGCTTATTTCCCTTTAACTATGTTTTTGCCCATCTTAACATACGGGGGAAACATTGAAAAGATGATATGGGCTTTGATCTCAGAATTTATATTTAGGTATTGGATACAAGATCTGGATATAAGAATAATGCATTTCTTGGTGCAATGACAGTTCGGTGCTTTTTGCTCTGAAACCCACAGAACAGGAAGACAGTGAGTTGAGGTGAGATAGCAGTGTTTCTTAGTGATTAGTAAATTAACAATCTTAAGAGATTCTAAAAAGGGGGCTAGCTTATGCTCCACCTCCTAACGGTCAAAAGCTACACGAAAAAGAGAGATTTGAAGTTAGACTTGCAGCTGACAGAGATAGACAAGAGAGAGGAGGGAGAGAACAGCAGACAGCTTTAAGAACCTGGTTCTGCGGCCTTTTAATACTGAGTGGACTGTAACTGGGATGAGTGGCCCTGTAAGCGGCGGTTTGACTTTCTGTTAGCTGGTCATGTAAAGAATAAAAAAACTAAATAAAAGAGAAACTCACTTTTGTTGCTACCGCTGACAATTGGCGTCGTATCAAAGTGCTTGATGGCTGTTAAGCAGGCTGCGCTCCCTTCCTTCAGCTCCTTCTCCAACCTCGCACAATCCAGTGACAATATGAAGGTAAGTATTGGGATGACGTTTTCTACAGTGACAGAAAAAAAAATGATTTAAATAGCATCCAGGGCTACCTATTCTTTGGTCTATATCACTGAGCTGATTATTTGTCACAGGTAAATTACTGATTATTTTACTTAAACTTGACAAATGTGTCTTGCACTATACTGCTGAACTTGTGATTTGTTTGTAAGTTCTTTAGACAAAAGCTGCTAATTTAATGTAGCAATGTAACTCAAAATCAGTGAAGAGAGTAAAATGTTAGTTTTATGACATGTTAAAGGATCTGACATGCCCATATATACAGTAAAAAGTTATCTTTGACTGTGCTGTCCATCTCGGCCGCAAAGATAGCCCTTCCTAAAGTAGTTACAATGTAAGTAACGGGGGACAGAATCCGTAACCCTCCTTATGTATAAAACTGACTTCTTATATTCAACTGGATCTAATTTGAGCTTTCAGCAGTCCGAGTCAGACAAATCATCAACTTCTGAAGTCTTTGTAGTAAAGAATTTCCACTTTTGTAATAAACAATTTGGAAGATAAACACTTGATAATTGTGTGATTAACACAGACTGCTGACCAGGGCCTGACGTTAACTTTTTTGACCACCTGCCGCAGTGGCATAATGTAATGTAATGTAGCCGTCCTGAATTTAAGTCATCCTGTGCATCTCATCTGTGGTTTTTCCTGCATCCACCGTGTGTAATTGTGTGTGTTTATGTGTGTGTGTGTGCGTCAGTTGCGGGGGGAACGGAGCAGCAGTCCCACCCACTGCAGCAAGCTGACAGGATTGAAACAGCAGCAAACGATTGAAACGTTGCAGCGTACATGTTGGCTGGACAGTCTGAAATGTTTTTGCAAGGGTTTCGCTGTACGTTTTGTTGGTAAATGTCAGATGTTTGAGTCACACACGTCTCGTCTTCATATGAGAAACAAGGAAATTAATTTGACCCGTTCTCACTCCAGCTTGGTCAGTGGCTGCATGTGGGACTGCTGGGATTTTCGCAAATAGTAAAAATGCGATAGGGGGACCCGGCTGTCAATCAATGTTTTCAATGATGTGGGCCCCTGATTGGTCCAGGCCCTTAAGCTACTGCATACCCTGCTTACCGATAGAAACGTCTGAATCATTCAATTTTCATTGGCTACCTCCCAATTTGGCGGGTAGATTGACAGTGTTACCCGCCAAATGCAAAATTCCCCCGCATTTGGCAGGTGGTTGGGTGTTAAGTTCAGGCCCTGCTGACACCTCATATTAGCCTCAGCTGATCATTCAGCAGCCAGTATGGACAGTAACAATTACAGCTACCATTAATGCTTTGAATGCACATATGGACATGTGGGTATTGTTTAAAGCTTTAGTGCGTAACTTTTTTACACTGATGAACGGCCGTTACATTCAAGCCATTGCCAAATGAGTTGCTACAAAGCTAATTAAGATCAGCGCCACACAACTCTCTCTGGATTTCTCAGTATGGCTATGTTCAGAACATGGTGTTGTCCAGCGGATTTCCCATGCAGAAAATCGAGTCAAGATAATTACCTCTTTTGAGTCCATCATGTTTTTTTAATCCACCGTGTCCTCCTTGCATACTAGAAACAGTGTGGAGGAGGGTTGTATCATGTGGACGCGCCGACAGTTTTGTTGTCATTACTTAAAATTCCTCATGGGGGAGACAGAATCTACACACTATAGCGTTAAGACAGACTTGCAAAAAGTGTGAACCTATCCTTTAAATGCAAAAACAATGTGCATGAATGTCTTATTTCCAATATGTTTCCTTGGTGACCATCCCTTCTCTCCAACACCGTCTAGGTGTGGAAGTCTGAGGGTGACTCTCTCCCTTTGGACTCTCTCAGCAACAAACTGTCACCAAGCAGCTCTGAGCAGCTGCAGGTCTCTAAAAAAACATCAGAGGAGCTCCTGGATGACGACAGCCAAGCATCCTGGGACATTGAGTTTCTACTGGCTGATTGGAGCAGCCCATCGCCTGACCTCAACCCCTCTCAGGACAACAATGATCATCAGCTGCCACAGTTGGACCCAAACACAGCGTACCAAGAGGTGGCCCTGTTTAAGGACCAACCAGAGCAGGAGCATCTGCAGATAAACACTGGCTGCCTCATGACAGAGCTCCTGTCCCCTAATGAAAGCACAACGTTGGTCCAGCCGCAGATGTACCACCATGGTTATATCGACGACCAAACAGGTCAGATTTCACTCCCCAGTCTACCTAACGTAGATCACTTTGGGTTCACTCAGGGAGGCAGTGTGGAGAGGCACAGCAGGGGAAACCTCACTAAAGTCTCATCATGGGACTTTAATTCATACTATTCCCAGCAACACACCTCCATGGTGACCTACCCACACAGCAGGTTCGTACCACCTCAAGCTGTGACCCCTGACGCTCGACACTACAGCTACATGCCAAACTTTCACCACAACGCCACCCTTTTCTGTGACTACACTCACAGCCAGACAACCAGTCATCTGCCCCTTCACCAGCAGCCCCTGCTGGTTGGACCACAGCTGCCCCCTGGTGGGGTGGAGGGGAAGCGTGGTCGAAAAGCTACAGGGAAGAAGAGGCCTGCCATCCACAGCTGTGAATACCCTGGCTGCAGCAAGACCTACACCAAGAGCTCACACCTCAAGGCTCACCTCCGCACCCACACAGGTACAACCCCATTGGCTCTACAACTGAAACAACAACAAAAAGTCTGTCACAATTAGTCTCAAGATTTTATTTTATCTATTTGTTTTGTTTTCTATTTGATTACCATCTGTTTTATTGTTAACTCCTCAGGGGAAAAGCCTTACCAGTGCTCATGGGAGGGCTGCAGTTGGAAATTTGCCCGCTCAGATGAGCTGACGCGTCACTACCGAAAGCACACAGGCCAAAAACCCTACGAGTGTCTGCTGTGTCAGAGGGCCTTCTCCCGCTCTGACCACCTGGCTCTGCACATGAAGAGACACACCTGACCTGATATACTGACACACACACATGCACGCACACACACACGCACACACACACACACACACACAAATCAAGATTTAAATTAAGACATTTAAAGGTAGAATATTTGGATATTCTTTATAGTTTGAATTTATGACCCAAATCAGTACACTGAACAGTTACATTTGGGACTCATTTTAGGGACCTCAGATATTAACAGAACATCTTCCCGGAATTACCTTGAAATCTGCACTTATCTGACTGATTAAGAATACAAAATACAAGCCCACGTGTAGACTAGACATGAGAACACAACCAGTGGTAGGATGACGTCACAAAGTATTGTGTGCATGCTGCCTCGGGGGGAGTTGTCCATTTTTGGTTTACTTCAGAAGACACTTGAGAAAAATTGAAATCAGAAGCCTTAGATATGTATATGAAAAACTTCTTCTTCTTTTTCTTTTATAAATGATTTATATGCACGGCCTAAAGAGTCGCCATCAGGTAATGAGTGCTTAACCAATAACTTTTAAGAGTATTCCACTGATATAGCAATGCACTCCTATAATAACTTTGTTGAACTAAAAAGAAATATATAAAAATAGTTGTGGCTGAACCCAAGATATCGTTGCATTGCGTGTACATTCCCCACAACGCAATTAGGCCATTAACAGTTCTTTTGAAGATTAGGGTGTGGCATGCTAGTAGCAGCTAATGTAGCCGCTAGCTTGAAGCACAGATAAGGAGCGGGCTATCGAGGACTGGTAGGCTCACTTCTTTCTAACTCCACACACCCAGATTTCTTTCATTTTTAAACTTGTATTCTTCAGAGGGACACCAACTCAAATGACATCAGCCTCATCACAAAAGGCACATGCGCATGGGCCACACACACACACACACACACACACA
>NC_045734.1:6166059-6167107 GCF_008692095.1 Etheostoma spectabile | reverse complement strand
CACACACACACACACGCACACACACTACAAGAACACAGTCATGCAAAGTTAGCATGCTTTCAGCAATAAGGGCCACTTAGACAAAGACTGTACACACGGTGGGCATGTAGCCAGCAAATCTTAACACTAAGAAAAGACCTACCAAAAAGTGTGTGTAATACGGGTTATAACACAATACAGAGCAGTATGTCCTGTCTGGTCTCATAGCATGTCTGAATTCCATTTAGAACTTTAGTTTATAATATTGAATATTGTAATACAAATAAATAAACCATGAAGTGTATCTTGTGATTATTCAGTAAATGCAGGTTTATGCATTTTTGTCACCTAACTCTCTTTGTCTTTTTGGGGATTTTTAATTTATGAAAAACATATATGCTTTTGTCTCTCAAGCCGAATTTGAAACTGTAAATAATCCAGCATCTTTCTCAGTTGTTTATCATCTAAACATGCAAGCAACATATTTATTAACATAATATTTTACATCAACACAAGATACTATATTATTGTACAGTGTTTTTTTTATTCTCAAAAGAGTGTATTAAAGTCTTGTTTTTATTGTCACAATTCTAATAAACACATTTTCACGAATCATTCTCACAAGTAATGTCAGCCTTTGTTCTTTAGGTGGCGGTCTTCTGTTAGTAGATCAGCCCTATGGCATCAGCAGGCTGTTGGCTGCCATGTCTGCATTGTTTCTAATCTGGGTGAGGCTAGGATAGGAATCTTCTTATGTAACTCAGCACTCACTGATTCATCCTGATTATGTCAGATGATGTAGGGCCGTCATGACATTATGAAGCTCTCTCTCTCTCTCTCTCTCTCTCTCTCTCTCTCTCTCATACTCCTCAGTAAAGACAAACACAGCAAAGCAAACACAATTACACCTTCATTTACAACATTTGTAACAAGTACTTATACACACACACATTTTTTGGGGTCCATGTCAGTCATGGACCCTTAGAAATGTCCTAACTTTTCCCCCCTATACGGCACCCCTGCACACACACACACACACACACACACACACACACACACACACACACAC
>NC_045734.1:6164378-6166049 GCF_008692095.1 Etheostoma spectabile | reverse complement strand
ACACACACACACACACACACACACACACACACACACACACACGCACACACTCGCACACAGAAATGAATTTGCAAGTACTTGCGGAGTACAAGAGGACTTTTCTTGAGTTTTGAGCTCCACCAACACAGTCAGGTTAGTTGCATGAAACATCTCAAGTGGAACGTAACAATGTGCCGGGTGTTTTGGTAAAGTACCAATAAAATACAATAACATCACAGTGTGTAAAAAGTATGTAATACCTACAAAAGGAAACTGCTTATTGGGGTCAGAGTAGTCTAGATCATCCAAAGCACATTACCAGGATAATTGCCTGACACCCGGCGCAGGATGTCCCACACTCTGTGCTCTTTGTGTGATGCTGTTTTCAAACTTTGTTTGCTTTGGGAAAACGACAACAAACCTCGAGCTATCAAGTTAAATGCTGAAAATGGCAAGTTTTAACAAAACTTTGGATCGTGCATCAAGGCAGGCTTGTTTGGTTCTTTCAGGGAATTATTGAAAAGATTCACAAAGATTATGTTTACGACATTTACTATCTAACTGGGGGGTTTTGGGAACTATGAGAGGATCGCTGTGGATGAAGTTCACACAGAGTTACACTGGTAAGAGCAAGTTATGTTTAACCATGTATCAGCTAAATTCAGTGGCTCACGTTAGTGTATTGTGTGAACAGTTAACTTCAGTTAATGTAGTATGTGGCATTTTCTTTTGCAAGGTGCAAATGTTCCACCAAGCTTAGCGCCGGTAAAGATGATTGTTATTGGTTAAAGAAATGCCAACCAGCCAGTGTTTTTGTCTCCTTTTTTTACTTCAATTCTCATTTAATTTTACGAGCCGACTGCATCACAAACGCTACTTTCTCTGTGAGTTTTAAACATAGACTGTATAAAATAGGTTTTAAAGAGCTCCCAAGATCTGCAATGCTCTCCCTTCTCTTCATTGAAGCCTCTATGTGTACAGGCTCGTGGTGATGCCCAATGTGCTAGAGGTGCCAAATAAAATGTATGTTTGGTACTGCCAATTTGTTTTGTTTTGTCATGGTTCATGTGTGAAATAAACATTAGAAAAAAATTAATGGAAGATAATCGGGATATCAATTCTAAGCAAAGAAATCGCTTAGAATCGTGCCGGCCTACTCTGGAGGGAGCTTTCCAAAGTGTCTCTCACAGGTCTTGCAGCAAAAGATTGTAAAGGGTTATAGCGGGTTTAACAGGATCTAATTATTCCTACTTGACCCAAAAGAAGACAGGTGCAAACACACTGGTTTGGAGGTGTAGCGAATCATCTTTATTTGGAACAGTAATGAGCTCCAATCCAAGTTTCCTCTTTGGTACACTTTTATGATTGGCTTCTTAACCCTTGTGTTGTCCTTGGGTCAAATTTGACCAATTTTTAGATTTATGGATTTCTTTGAATTTATGGATTTCTTTTTAATTAAATTGCCCCAAAATAACATGAAAGTGTGGATGTATGTTGTATGGAAGCCCCGTAAAATTAATGATTACTTTCATTGAAATGTGGGTGTTTATTTTTTTTAATTTTATAGCATTTGAAACAAACTGTGATCCACTCAACATCCTCTGATCTTAACTAAGAGTCCAAATAATCCATAATTTCTGGGGGGGTTTAACAACAAAAAAATAGGTATTATTAAAAAGTGACAAACGTTTC
>NC_045734.1:6157032-6164368 GCF_008692095.1 Etheostoma spectabile | reverse complement strand
CAAAAACATAGGAGAAAAAAAGAAGTTAATTTGCAATTTTGACCCGGAAGGACAACAAGTTCAGTCTCTGGGAAGACAACACAAGGGTTAAACCTGCTCATCTAATATGGCATGATCTCTTTATAGCCATCAGACTCATCTACCAACCCTTATAGAACTGGCTCAGGTTTGCCCTGCACCAGCTCTTAATTATGCTGTTAAAGTTTTAGACTGCTGGGGGACTTCCTTTGACACACTGAGCCTCTCTCTCCTCTCTCTTTTCCTCTGTGTGCTATGCTGTGATGTCCCAGAAATGCTTGTTACTAACTTAGCCGTATGTTTTTTTCGCCCAGAATAAGGCTGGGCGATATATCGATATAAAAAAATATATCGATATTTTTTTTAATGTGATATGGAATTAGACCATATTGCATATATAAATATAGTTCAAATTTGCGCTGTGATCCTTGCTCCAAGCAAGCTGCTGACCCAGCTCTCTGCACTGCTCCCCCGCGCCCCCACCCCTCCTCTTTCATGCACAGAGTGGGGGAGGGGCAGCAACAGACATTCAGCTACTCTTCAACAAACATGGAGGAAGCAACAAGTCTGCGGAACGTGGGAAGTGGGAACTGGTTAGTAAAAGAAAAATAAGTGGCTCAGTAATTTTGGAGAGGGTTTGGATTCAAAGTATCAGATGAGCAACAAAATCCTGATATATGTAGGAAGTGCCATAAACAAGTTGCTTTGACCAGCGATATGTGGTTGAGCAGGACGTGTGAACCTAACATGACTGTGACAGTTCACTTCCTTCAAGACTGGGAGATGAGAACAGCGTGTCTCAAGCTGAATCTTAAACTGAGCACTTTATTTTGTTCTTTCTTTATATATAACTGCTTCCCTTACTAGGGTTTGTCATGTTTTATACCTTTGTAATGTTCGTTATTTGCATCAGTGGATTAGTGAGGCAGGAGAAGAACATCTGTAATTTGATTTCAATAAGGCATTTATAGCTGTCAAACTAAAACAATGTTGACTATGTACTTTTCTCAAATACATATATTTATTTCAGAAAAATGGTCCGTGCCCGCTACACCCTGCTATGCTCGACAGTGCCCTGCTACGACCTACTACGTCCTGCTATGCCCTGCAGTGCCCTGTTATGCCCTGCTACACCCTGCTATGCTCGACAGTGCCCTGCTACGTTCAGCTACAACCTACTATGTCCTTCTATGCCCTGCAGTGCCCTGTTACGCCCTGCTACGCCCTTTAACGCCCTACTGTGCCTGCTACGCCATGAACTACTATAACTACTATTTCTAGTCATAGTTCCATTATCTTTATACCCCCGGCACCATCAGACACCGCCTACCAAGAGTCTGGGTCTGTCCGGTGTTTCTCCCTAAAAGGATGTTTTCCTCACCACCCGAGGTTTCTCCCTAAAAGGATGTTTTTCCTCGCCACTGTCACACTAAATGCTTTCTCTTGGGGGGGAACTACTGGAATTGTTGGGTGTTTGTAAGTTATAGAGCGTGGTCTATACCTAATCTATCTGTAAAGTCCATCCATCCATCCATCCATCTTCATCCGCTTATCCGGTATCGGGTCGCGGGGGCAGCAGCTCCAGTAGGGGACCCAAACTTCCCTTTCCGAGCCACATCAACCAGCTCGACGGGGGATCCCGAGGCGTTTCCAGGCCAGGTTGGAGATATAATCTCTCACCTAGTCTGGGTCTTCCCCGAGGCCTCCTCCCAGCTGGACGTGCCTGGAACACCTCCGGGAGGCGCCCAGGAGGCATCTTACCAGATGCCCGAACCACCTCAACTGGCTCCTTTCGACGCGAAGGAGCAGTGGCTCTACTCCGAGCTCCTTGGATGACTGCGACTTCTCACCCTATCTCTAAGGGAGACGCCAGCCACCCTCCTGAGGAAACCCATTTCGGCCGCTTGTACCCTGGATCTCGTTCTTTCGGTCATGCACCAGCCTTCATGACCATAGGTGAGGGTAGGAACGAAAATTGCCCGGTAGACGAGAGCTTTGCCTTCTGGCTCAGCTCTCTTTCGTCACACGGTGCGATAATGGAAGTAATACCGCACCGGCTGCTCCGATTCTCCGACCAATCTCACGTCCATATCCCTACTCGCGAACAAGACCCCAAGGTACTTAAACTCCTTCACTTGGGGTAAGGAATCACTCCCACCCGAAGAAAGCACTCCATCGGTTTCCTGCTGAGAACCATGGCCTCATTTAGAGGTGCTGATCTATCCCAGCCGCTTCACACTCGGCTGCGAACCGATCCAGTGAGTGTGAAGGTCACAGACCGATGATGCCATCAGGACCACATCATCTGCAAAAAGCAGCGATGAGATCCCGAGCCCACCGAACTGCAACCCTCCCCGCCCCGACTACGTCGATATCCTGTCCATAATATTACAAACAGGATTGGTGACAAAGCGCAGCCCTGGCGGAGGCCAACCCTCACTGGAAGAGTCCGACTACTGCCGAGAACCGGACACAGCTCTCGCTTTGGTCTACAGAGATTGGATGGCCCTAAGAAGGGACCCCCTCACCCCATATTCCCGCGCAACCTCCCACAATTTCTCCCGGGGACCCGGTCATACGCCTTCCCCGATCCACAAAACACATGAATGGTTGGGCATACTCCCAGGCCCCTCAAGTCCTTGCGAGAGTAAAGATCTGATCCGTTGTTCCACGACCAGGACGGAATCCGCATTGTTCCTCTTCAATCCGGGTTCGACTATGGCCTAACCCTCCTTTCCAGCACCTGGAGTAGACTTTACCAGGGAGGCTGAGAAGTGTGATACCCCTGTAATTGGCACACACCCTCTGGTCCCCCTTTTTGAGAGGGGAACCACCACCCGGTCTGCCACTCTTAGGCACCGTCCCAGACTTCCACGCAATGTTGAAGAGGCGTGTCAACCAAGACAGCCCCTCCACACCCAGAGCTTTCAGCATTTCTGGACAGATCTCATCAATCCCTGGGGCTGCCGCTGTGGAGTGTTGACTACCTCAGCGACTTCCACCAGGGAAATGACGACAATCCCCATCATCCTCCAGCTCTGCCTCCACCAAGAGGGCGTGTCAGCTGGATTTAGGAGGTTCCCAAAGTGCTCCTCCACCGCCTATACCTCCTCAGTTGAGGTCAACAAGGTCCCACCCTTACTGTATACAGCTTGGATGATTCCTCGCTTCCCCTTCCTGAGGTGGCGAACGGTTTTCCAGAAGCACCTTGGTGCCGACCGAAAGTCCTTTCCGTCTTCTCCGAACTTCTCCCACACCCGCTGTTTGCCTCTGTCACAGCAGAGGCTGCAGCCCTTCGGGCCGTCGGTACCCTGCAACTGCCTCCGGAGTCCTCCGAGACAACATATCCCGGAAAGACTCCTTCTTCAGTCGGACGGCCTTCCTGACCACCGGTGTCCACCAGGGTGTTCGTGGTTACCGCCCCTTGAGGCACCTAAAACCCTAAGACCACAGCTCGCCGCCGCAGCTTTAGCAATGGAAGCTTTGAACATTGTCCACTCAGGTTCAATGCCCCAACCTCCACAGGGATGCACGAAAAGCTCTGCGGAGGTGTGAGTTGAAAGTCCGTCGGACAGGGGCCTCCCCAGACGTTCCCAGTTTACCCGCACTACCCGTTTGGGCTACCAGGTCTGGCCAGAGTCTTCCCCCCCCCCTGACCAAAACACACAGATGGTGATCAGTTGACAGCTCTGCCCTCTCTTCACCCGAGTGTCCAAAACATACGGCCTCAGATCGATGAAACGATTATAAAATCGATCATTGACCTTTGGCCAGGGTGCTCTGGTACCAAGTACACTTATGAGCATCCCTATGTTCGAACATGGTGTTTGTGATGGACAATCCAGACTAGCACAGAAGTCCAACAAACAGACAACCACTCTGGTTTAGATCAGGGAGGCCGTTCCTCCAATCACGCCTCTCCAAGTATCTCCATCATTGCCACAGTGTGCATTGAAGTCCCCCAGCGAACTATGGAGTCCCCTACTGGAGCCCACAACAGGACTATTCAAGGTCTCCAAGAAGGCCGAATAATCCGAAAATCTTGTTTGGTGCATATGCACAAACAACAGTCAGAGTTTTCCCCCCCATCACCCGCAGGGTAGGGAGGCGACCCTCTCGTCCACCGGGGTAAACTCCAACGCAGCGGCGCTCAGCCGGGGGCTTGTGAGTATCCCCACACCCGCCGGCGCCTACACCCATGGGCAACTCCGGAGTAGGACAGAGTCCAACCCCTATCCAGGAGAACGGTTCCAGAACCGAGACTGTGCGTAGAGGGAAGCCCACCAGATCTAACGGTAGCGCTCCACCTCCCGCACAAGTTCCGGCTCCTTCCCCCACAGAGAGGTGACATTCCACGTCCCCAGAGCCAGCCTCTGCCGCCCGGTTCTGGTCCGTCGAAGCCCCTGACCTTCGCTGCCACCCATATAGCACACGCACCCGACCCCTTTGGATCCTCCCACAGGTGGTGGGCCCATGGGCTGGAGGGAGAGGTGCCACGTTGCTTGTTCGGGCTGTGCCCGACCGGGCTCCGTGGCAAACCCGGCCACCAGACGCTCGCTCACGAGCCCACCGTCTGGGCCTGGCTCCAGACGGGGGCCCCGGGCTTCCTCCGGGCGGGGTCTCTCATCCTTCCGTGCTCAACCACGAAGTCTTTGAACATTCTTTGTCTGGCCCCTCCCTCGAGAACTCTTTGCATGGAGACCCTACCAGGAGCACAAGCTCCAGACAACACAGCCCTCAGGTTCATAGGGGACACACAAACCTCTCCACCACGATAAGGTGATGGTTCCCGGAGAGGTATCTGTAAAGTGTCTTGAGATAACTCTTGTTATGAATTAATACTATGAATTAAATTAAATTACTGTCCTACTCACAGCTATATATATATATATACACATGAACTAAACCTAAGACTGTGGTCGCATAGCAAGACATTACATTACAAGATATTACATTACATTATTACATGATATTATCAGCTGGTAAATCCACAGCACTTCACTGATTAGAGATGGTTATGAGGCTCCATCCAAAGAGGGAATTTATTTCAGTGCAGCGTCCAAAGGTAAGCGATTTGAGATTTAGAGTTGAAACGAGGACATGAGGCAGAGCTCTGACCTGTAGTGCCTCGAGAAGAACAAACAAACTCTTTCTGTTTCTACTTTCTAGCACTGAAGCATGAACAAGACGTGAACTAGTACATAAAGGGTATGACATTTTTTTCCTATATTTGGTTTGAGCTGCTAAATAGATCAAAAGGTGAAAATGTCATTATTATAATCTTTGTGACCAGGCCGAGGCTTAAAATCTGTACAATGCCAACAATGCAATGTTTTCGTGCATCGAGTTTCTTTCAGTAGGGGACAACTGCTCTGTAGATTTGCAGGTTTCTGTAAATCCCCACTGCACAATGGAAAATTTCATTAAAACTACTTAATTTATTTGATTTATATGAGAGAAAGCCAGCCACATATCCAGAGGGGAGAACCATGTTTCATCAACATGGATGCTGAGCAGTTGAAGCAAGGTTGACCAGGGACAGATGAGTAATTAAATTCCCCCTCTATTTCTTGTTTTTCTTTGTGGAGAAATGATGTTTGACTTGGAGAGGATATGTGCCCATTGCAGAGAAAACACATTCAACTCTTAAAAAACTATTTGTAATTTTGCATATTAACCATATGCCATCAAGAGTTCATATGTAAACTATAACTACAGCTATCATGGATTTGAAACATTTGAACACTTTCAGCTACCTAAAGATTATAGTAATTCTATAAAAAGACGTAATGTTTCAATCTTCCTGCAGGCACACTGTAACATCCAGTGCATGGTAACACTGTGTGAACTCAGCAGAACAGCACTTTGATGCAGCAGAGCAACTTCAGTTGAGAAAAACAAACTTCTGCACTCACAGTCACAGTAAAAACCACATCAATTCACAGTACAATATACTGTAGTGTTGATATTTCAGGAGCTCAGCCTCTCCAGTCACCAGTAGCCATCTGTAAATGGATTTTCTCTGCATTATTAAACCCTGCTACTTCAGGACAGCAGCCTTCAAACTGAGATATCTCAGTTGATTATCAGTTGATTCCCCTGATTTGAACCTGGGTGACACACACAAAGTCAAACAAGGCCAGTGTCCGCTCTATGCCCAGGCCGTCAATTACTTTCTGCCATTGTTTTCTAATGAAGCTTCACATACACAGGAAAGCAGCACATTCCTACTTGAGAGTCAGCACCATTGTTTATAAAACACATTCACTAGCCCCTAACCTTAACCTTACAAGGAGCTCCAGAGATTCAATATTTTACTTGGGGGACTTACAAGAGACAGTTAAAAATAAGAATGGTCAAATCAGGGTCTTGCCTGCTATCCTCAGGTCTTCCTTTGTTGTTTTCATTGGACTGGCGCATCGTCTGAGTTTTTGGGTCCACCATTCCTCACCCTGTAACAGTCGGGTCACCTGAGCAATTTTCTAAGACTCAACAAAGCTCCATCTGAGTCATTAGACATCTGTTTTGACAGAATGAAAAGTACTCCCCATGAGTAGCAAACTCACTTTAACATGTGCATTTGGTGGTGTCTCCTTTCATCACATAGCAATACTTGGCCTAATCTCAACCC
The DNA here is from genome assembly GCF_008692095.1 of Etheostoma spectabile. NCBI lineage: Eukaryota > Metazoa > Chordata > Actinopteri > Perciformes > Percidae > Etheostoma > Etheostoma spectabile. The sequence goes on along the minus strand of NC_045734.1, from coordinate 6,157,719 downwards.
AATTCTAACCAAATATTGACCCACAAACCTCCCTCTGAAGTGAGATAAAAGCAAACCTAAATATGTTCTTGCAAAGACAGAAGTAGAGTATAACACACATTGTTCTACAGCTCTGAACATATGCTACCCCTTGTTATAATCAATTTGAGTGTTTTACAGCCTCCAGGGTATAACGTTTCATATAATATTCACATGTAAAGCAATAAAGAACAATCAATGATTCCATTTTCTGCAACAACACTATCTACCATGAAATGGCTTTAAAAGAAAGCTGCTACTGGCGTTTATACAGTTAGTTTAGATGCGATGATGTAAATTTCAAAGTTGCATTACATTTAGATTCTCTCACGTAACCAAAAAATGTGTATTCTCAATATCATGCCTTCCATTGCCTTCAGTATATTAAGATATTCTAAAGTCTCTTAAAGCTTAACAGGTTAGAGCTTACTCACTGCCTGCGTGACACGCATGTCTCACGCGTGGCTCGAAAATGCGTGCCTGCTAGAAATAGAACCCTACGCTTATTTTTCACGCAACTCATGAGCGTGATCTTACTTTATCATTTTGACACCAATCCATGTTAATAAATCACATGTTGATGTTTGAAAGTAACCTAACCTATTTTGCCATCAATTCTGGCGACATTGTCTTGCTTTGATCAAATCAGTAGCCTATATATTTATGTTT
>NC_045734.1:6149268-6157022 GCF_008692095.1 Etheostoma spectabile | reverse complement strand
CAGAGTTTGAATCTGTCGGTGCTAACGTCCCGACATAAGTAAGTAAGTAAGTAAGTAAAATTTATTTGTATAGCACTTTTCTCAGATAAGATCCAAAGTGCTTCACAACAAAAAAGGAAGCATTAACAACTCTATACATACAGTGCATTACAAAAAACAAAAAACAAAGAATAACACGTACACATAAGACCAGCCTAAAACACCTACAATCTAGTTAAAAGCCTCTTTAAAAAGCAGAGTTTTCAACTGAGTTTTAAAATTTTCCACACAATCTAAGCAGCGCATGGAAGGAGGCAAACCGTTCCACAACCTCGGTGCAACAACCTGAAAAGAACGGTCCCCCCTAGTTTTAAAATGTGTAAGGGGAGCAACTAATAGTCTCTGACCTGTTGATCTCAGACTGCGTGAGGATGTACGCAGCTGTATCAGGTCTGAGATGTATGGGGGGGCTGTCCTTGTAGGGCTCTAAAAGTTAAGACCAAAATTTTGAAGTGCATTCTAAAAATCACTGGTAACCAATGAAGTGAAGCTAAAACTGGAGTAATATGTGCCCTCTTACTCGTGTGGGTTAAAAGCCTAGCAGCAGAATTTTGGACGCTCTGGAGACGACAAAGATCCTTCTTATTAAGGCAATAAAAGACGTACAATGTCTAAGCGAGACGAGATAAAAGCATGAATAATCATCTCCAACTCGGCTTTTGACACCAAGGCTCTATCTTTGAAATGTTCCTTAATTGAAAGAAACAGTTTTAATAAGTGTTTCGAGGGTTTCTCCAGAGACATGGCCGCATCGAAAACAACACTAAGCTCCTGAGACTGGGCTGAACAGACGAGCCTAGTCACCAATGTGTTTTCTAATCTGAGGGATGCTGCTCCGGAGCAATTTAAAGTTTCAGTCTTGGCGAGTTCAACATTAAAAAGTTGTCATTTAGCCACTGCTTGATCCTACTCAGACAATTCATTAAAGATGACAGTTTAAATAACTCAGTAGGCTTAAAGGAACAGTATAACTGAATGTCATCTGCATACAAGTGATAAGAAACATCCTGAAACTGGCTTATTATCTGTCCTAGAGGGAATATATACAGAAGGAAAAGAATTGGTCCCAGGACAGAACCCTGAGGAACACCACTCGATAAACCTGCAGTATCTGACATGTTCTGATTGATATAGACACTAAAACTTCTACCAGTAAGGTAAGATGAAAACCATTTCAAAGCTGATCCAGATATCCCTAATAGAGCCTGAAGTTTATTAAGCATAATATTGTGATCAATAGTGTCGAAGGCAGATGTAAGGTCCAACAAAATTAACACTGTATGCTTCCCTAGATAACCCTCCCAGTACGTCACCTAGCAGCAGCAGCAGCGCCGCATCAGACACGTTTGTGGTGTGTAGGGCATAGAAAAATCCACACAGCTAACACGCATCAGAAACGCTGCACTCGCGCGACGCAGCCAATGTGTAGGCCATACATGCTGAAGTTTAGCAGATGTAATGTTTACCAGTTATGTGTTCTCTGGTAAGGGTGTCGAATTGCTAATATTTTTTAGATTAGCACTAAACCAAAATAAAGCTGAGGCTAATGGGGATGGCTTTATTGTTGCAGGTATTTGTCATAAACCAAAGTATTGAACAAATTAAAAAGTGCACCTAATGATGGCACTGGATGAAAAGTCAGGGGAAATAATAATGTAAAATGACACGCGGTACACTCAGCCTCGGGCTTGGACCCCTAAAAAAATAGTGGACGTAGCATCTGTGACATCACCCAGTGGTTTGTGGAATGCCCTTTTGAAGCCTCCAGGTTGGCAATAAGGGCGTCGCCATCTTGGTTTTTTGCATCCAGATTAGAGATGGGAAAACTAATCGATTCTTAGATGCATTGTGATTCTCTCTAAAAGGATTTAATGCTCGATTCTGATAAGTTAATAATCGATTATTTTAAAAAAAATAAAGAAAAAAGTTACTGTCTCCAGACATGTCAGAACTCAGAAAATAGAGTGACTGAAAGAGGATGGGATAATGAGAGAAGTTGACTTTCACAAGCATGTTTAAGGCTTAAGCATGGAATGACTACAAAATGAAAACCTCAGCAGACAAGACATTTCTCTAAAACGTGTGTGTGACAAATACTGTGTATGTCAAAATCTATATAAAGTATATTTTTTCGGCTGACGCTGCCAACCTGCATTGGCGCTGCGCTAAGCTAAAACACTAAAGGGGGAAAGTTGCCAATTTTCAACCCATCTGAAGCGAGTCATCACAGACTCTAAATTGACTCAATGCTGAACATAAACTCCGACCCTCCATGACTGTAATCCCATCCCCATGTGTGGTGGTGAAGGTTGATGCTATAAAAGTCATTAATGGCTACATGACTGGACATGCTTCACTGACAGTGTTCACTCTGTATCATGGATTATGTAACTGTAACATTGTGCAAAACATGAAAAATCAGGCAGAAAGCAATTTACTTCCAGTGCTTTGGATAGATCCTATGCAGCAGGGTGGGCTCACCTCTTTTTAAATGCAATGGAATTAAATAGTTGATTATTACTGTATATATTCTATGCATTGCTCTACACTCACAGAGTGACCAACAATCACAGAAAAACAGCAGGAATAGACTCTCTTTTTTTTCCTTTTCTTTTTTGCAATGTAACCCAGACAGCTGCTAGCATTTCTAGGAAAATCCTTTCCAAAAAGAGGTAACCTTAAAAATAGGAGACAGAAACTGAAGTCAAAATGTTTCATGATTTAATCTAATATGTTGGCAGGTCATTCATCTGAACCTGGGGACAGAAGTGCAGGTTTCTTTTCCCAGAATTTCACCCCAACCTCCTCTGTGCACACCACTGCATGTCCAACAGGTCATTGAAACAAGTCCATAGTGACACTGATGTGATGACCCATTTGGACTGCACTGCGCTTTTATGAACTATGACTACTTTTAGCTACTTATCTTTCTTTCTGCTTTTTAAATGTCTTTACTTATTTATTACTGTGTTCATATTGCTTAGGTCTCTTTTTATTACGTCTTAAACGTTTGTTTTATTATGTTGTCTTGTTATATCATGTGTAACCACCAGGGGAAGTGCAATTGAAATGTTGTTGTTATATGCAATGACAATAAAGGCATTCTATTTTTTTTCTATCTATTCTAAAGGGTCCGACGAGGATTTGCATAAATACAAGAATGAGAAGTTAACTGTTGCATTGTTTTAGAGAAACTGGTGAGACTGACACACAGACAGAGTGTTCTCTGTGAAGCATTTCCATGTGCAGGGAGGAAGTATCACTGCCCAGCAGATTGCTCATGGAACAATGTTCCTTTTTTCTGAGCAGCCTCACCCCAACTGAACTTCCAGCACTGTCCTTACATGCTCTTTCTCTCTCTATCTATCTCTCTCGCTCTCTCTCTCTCTATGTGTACATAACAGCTTTTATGCAATCCATTGGAATTCAAATGACACACTCTGTGTGGCGCTCCATGTTTTTCATCTACAAAACATGGTTTTAAACTGTATAGATTAATTTACAAGTGCTGTAACACAATGACAAGCTTCTTTTGTTCTCACACAGTGAAGCCAAGTCTCTGAAAAAGGAGAAAATACACTAGTGACATTACACATCCTTAACTTTTCTGTTCTTTGTGTCTGCTAATTTAATGTTATGGCGTAAATAAATGTACAATTGTATGTATTTGTAGATAAACAACTTAGAGTTTGTACATAACACATTTTCCATGTAGGAGAGTTACCTTGAACTCCTCGGGTGCTTACCTGCAAAGAGCAAATAAGGACGATTGCTGTCCACACAGGCCTTTTTCAACTGGATGACCTTATTAAAGTGATGTAAAAAAAAAAAAACAGAAAGAGAAAGCAGAAACATGACAGTACATGAGGTGTTAAATAGATGGAAAAAAAGAAATATTCAAAGTACTAAAATAGTAAGAAATACATTATTTCTGCTAGTAATTCACCCTCAGCACACCAAGAGTGGAAAGCTCACCTGTCTATTTCTTTATGAATAAAAGCGTCTGAGAATTCAGTACCAAATTAAAAATAGCCAAACTGAGTCAAACATGTACAATTTAGTATAATTTCAACGCTTTGAAACCCTGACGTCTTCCTATAGACTAGTACCATTATCAGGTCACATTTCAATGTGTCCAATACTTTTTTATTTTTCACTGCACAACGTTACCTGCAAAACTAACGTAATTCCCACCTGCCTCAGTTCTTCTTTGTTCAATGCTAGTTAGCAAATGTTGACATGCTAACACGATACATTTTTTGTTAGTTCTCTAACATCATGGCTGTATAATAAAACCAGGTAGCACCAGCATGTGAGCATCGTCTATTTTAAAGATGTAGGAAGCTAACGTTTAGCTATGTTAAACCGCAGTTCTCATGGTAGGCCGTTCTGCCTAAAGTAGTAGAACCTCACAGCCGCTAGCGTAGCACGACGTAAACGCTAGCTGTTTTTCCTGTTCAAATTTCCGTCCACCTTTTTTTGTCTTAAACGCATATTTTACCATTCACTGACCTAGCCAACTGTTTTGTTTTATACATCCGTGGTTTATCATATTTAAATTAAATGTGTTGTAACTGTTTATTTTTAACGTCATAGGCTAGCTACAGCCATGGTTGTAATCAAAGACTAGCTAGCTGGCTGTATAAAATGTTGTGGTTGTACTGTTAATGGCGTAGACGTAGCCTGAACCTACGGGTTGGCAGAGTTGAAATTCCAGGGCTGACATGTCACGTTCTTTCTGACAGATTAAAGTCCTACTGTGTTCTTATTACATCAATGGTGTCTTTTACTTGTTGAATTCTGAATACATGTTGGTTTGGCTAACAGTTTAGCTATTCATCTTTAATCTCAACCTCCTCGTTTTCGTTTCGGTCTCAGTTTTTGACATCCTTCGGCTGTCAATTGCTACGTGCCTGTACGTGTAGTGATAAAATACCTCGTGGTTGCTGTTAGGGTTTTATTGTCCTTTTTTTCTGCGCGTGTGTCTCATGGATGTAGTGAGAGACAGTTTCGCTGGTTTGACTCAACTGTTGGGAGGAGGATGAGGAGAAGGGGGGAGAAGGAGGGAGAAGGAGAAGGAGGGGGTGCGGTCACCCGGGGTGAGGCTCCGACCCCAGCTGAACCGGTGAGTGGGGGAAGAAACGACAGAGCGCATTTGAGGAGCAGAAACATCCAGACGTGATGTGAAGCTGAGGTTTTTTATCAAAGGTTGCAGCAGCTGTTTGATTTCGATTTGTAAGTAAAGATCTCCTTCTTTTTTCCGAGATTTGTCACTGATTTATTTGCTTGTTTTCTCATGCGAGCTAATGTGTTGAAGACCCTCTAGTCAGGAAGTAGCCTAGCTAGTTAAACAGAAAGTTTCTGAATACTGTTTTAGTTTGAGAAACAATGTTTCCTTTATCATCTCATCCGATCAAATAGCATGGGAATTTCATATGGGATGTAGAGTACTTTATGTAAACAGTAAACTTTGTAGGGCTCATTAGTCATCTTTTTAGGATTTAGGGATCATAGAAAATATTTTTCTTAGGGTAACCAACTAAATGTAAACACATGGTTATGGTCAATGGGTAACAAATCATTCATAATAACAATTATTAATTATCTAACAAAAAAGAAATGTATAAATAAAGAAATAATCAAACAATACAGGTAGTTCTCTTTTCTCTTGATTAACTATTTGTATATCTATTCAATCGCTAATATGTGATAATTAAAAAGCCACTGTTGACATGTAGATAATGACTAAATGAATGAGATTTTTGTATTAAATAAGACTTTTACTTATTATGAATCAATATTAATCTAGTTGTATCCCACTGGCCTGCAAGTTGTTATATGATATGAGTTTTTATTATTTTTCAAGTTTTTTCCTGCTGTTTAAAACATTACAGCACTCACCTAACAGCAGTGTAATGTTGATTTACTGATTTGCAACCTTGTAAACAAAGTCACCTCACCAAATGTGTATTTTATTTTTTACCACTAGCTGGTGCCATTACAGCACACTTCACCCCAAACCACCAACCCTCAGTCAGTTCCTCACACTCCTCACAGCTCCCTCAAGTGTGAAATCAGTGTTACAAGATGACAGGTCAGACTGTGGGAGGCATCATCCAGGAGCTGTCAGGGCCCTCACTGCTGGCTGTAGAGGGGCCGGGGTCCAGGCCTCTGGGAAGGGCTGTGTCCTTCACTGATGAGGCTGTTTCCATCCTGACCTCTACAAGCCAGCTGGCCCAAACCCTCCTGAGTCACACTTTTTCCCTCAAACCCACAAAGAGCCTAGCCAATGCTGAAGCGAAGGCTGGTAGCAGCTGCGATGAGGACAACAGCAACGCTGCACGCCGCAAACGAGAGTTCATCCCCGCCGAGAAGAAAGATGATGGCTATTGGGACAAGAGGAAAAAAAACAACGAGGCAGCCAAGCGGTCCAGAGAAAAGCGGCGAGCCAATGACATGGTGCTGGAGAGGCGAGTGCTGGGCTTGCTGGAGGAGAACACCCGCCTGAGGGCAGAGCTGTTGGCCCTGAAGTTTCACTTCGGCCTGGTCAAGGATCCATCTGATGTTTCCATCCTGCCGCTGTCTGCACCCTACTGTGCTCACCCAACGCCCAGTGCAAAACATTTCTACCAGCCTCATACTGATGGATCCTCATACCCCAACACACCGCCCAGCATCCACCACGTCCACCCTCACCCTCCACAGCCAAGTGCCATCTATGGATCAAGGGGAGCCGGGATTTTGTCAAGTCATAGTGTATCCGAGGAGTCTGGTGTCTCCACCTCATGCAGCTCAGATGTGGGCAGCCCTGTGTTTTTTGATGACACACTGAGTGAATGTGGTGGGCCTTCTCCGAGAGAGCTGGTGGAGGAGCAGCAGGGCTACGACTCCCACATCTGTCCCCTGGAGACCAATGAGAGTCAGTATGTAAACAGATTAGACTCACCTCAGAGTTTGAGGAGCCTCCCGCACAAGCTCCGCTTCAAAGGGCCCGCTGTTTGCAGTGATGGAGGGGAGACGTCTCCATCCTTTGATACCAGAACCAGTGGACCACCTGTAGCAACGGTGTGGCCAAACATCCAGGTGGGGAACCACCAACAGGCAGGATGGGACAGTCGGCCACGGAGTCAGGCTCTTTGGTCCAGGGAGGAGGCGTCTGGTGGACTCGGGCCGCAGTATCAGAATCCGGGTCCGTCCTCTGGACATTGTAGTTCCTCCTCCATGCAGAACTTGACACAGGATGCCAGTCTCAGGTCTCAGATGAGCTGTTTGTCTCAGGAAGTGGCTCAGCTCAAGAGGCTCTTCTCTCAGCAGCTGCTCTCCAAGATTGCCTAACACCTGAGCACAGGGACTCACGTTAGTAGACAGATTTCACACTACATCTTTACAAACCATCAATCTTACAGACTGCTGACTACCCACAGAACAGCATTACCTTAGTGGTAACAACTACCTCTGAAGTGACAAACAACTGCTTCACTGGAAAAGCTGAGTTTTGGAGCCTGTTTGTTCTGTGAGGGTCAGCACATCACTTCCAGAAAACACCTATTTTAAAATAATGCTTAATGAATGCAAAACTCTATTGTTGCTCAATCAATCAATCAAGATGTATTTATATAGCACTTTACAGCAACCAGCAGGTATCCAAAGTTCTTAACATCAGAAACCAAGAGTGAAAACACATATCATACAATAGAAAGAGTGAACATAGAAAA
>NC_045734.1:6132207-6149258 GCF_008692095.1 Etheostoma spectabile | reverse complement strand
AAAATCAGAAAAGGTTACAAAGAAACAGAAGAAGGAAATTGTCACACCACTGCTACGTATTAAAAGCCAGACTAACCAAATTATGTCTATTGAATGCAATGAATGAGAATGAATGCAAAACTCTAATGTTGATTTCATAAGATGTGGAGGACGCTGTTCATTTCTGATTACTTGACTGAACAGGTCTGTCAGCAACACTGCACATAACCATGTTAGATACAACACAAATCACACGGTTATAATTTTAGGAATTTTGGGGACTGTAGTTGTTTTTGTGATAAATCGTTTTGTGATAAATTGTATCTGATTTATCTCATGACTGCAAGGTACATACAACTGTATATTTCATTGTTGTTCAGAATTATAAATGAAGTGAACTGTACTTGGAAATAAATGTATTTTATAAAAAAAACTGGTGAAACTGCATTCAATTTCACTGTAATAGCAAGGCGTACACTGTCTTTGATTGTAATATCTCTGTATTTGCAGTAATAATTATTTATAAATCATCAAATAAAATGAGTGACAGTTATAGTAATACAATCACATTACTGTTTTGTATTTGTTCTAAAGGCCACAAATATTTTAAGAGATAGACCCCTAAACATGCATTATGTAAGAGAGTGTTAAGCCTTTTAAAACTGCACTTTGCATTATAATCAAGCCAGGAGAGGCTGTGGTAAAAAAAAAAAAGCTAACCCAGATAGGGCAGAGAGAGCTATGGTAGGTGTGGCACTGGAGTGGAGAGGTGCACTGCGGAAGCGTGCAATTTGTCACAAATTAAATTTTTTGCTGAACTGATACAATTTAAATGTCATGTAAGACCTTTACTTCCTTTAATAAATGCTTTAAGACTGGAAAAATCACTGTGGTGTCAGACCACCCTCACTACCACTGCTGAAATGTAAGGGCAGCGGGGTGTTGGACAGTGTCAGGGAGAGGGGAGTGGTGTACGGATGCAGGGAGAGGAGTAAGCCTGCATGAGTCATCTATCACGTCAGCAGTATGAAAGCTATTTTTAGCATTGAAGCAGCTGCAGTGGAAACTGATTGGTCCATATGTGAGTGAAGGATACAGGTTCAGAATACATTAAAGTATTCAAGGAGTAAAAATCTGCACACAGACATCTGAAGAGCTGCTGTGAAATATACTCTGGTATTGGTTGGGGGCCAGAAAGCCGCAATACTATTAATGTTGGTCTGAAAAGATGATGAACTTGACCGAATGCCTTTATTCTTGATTACAGTCACACGTTTTGGAATATTTCCATTTTTAGTTTCATTAATTTCTTATCAACACTAGATGGCGCCAATTGTCTTTATTCGCATGGCTCATACACTCTCATTCATTCATTCATTCATTCATCCAGTGTTACTACAGGTCGTCTCCTCCATTGTGCTTGCTGTAGTGCCACATGCTGCACATGCAGAATAAGCAAATGTGTCATTTTGTGTTGGAAGTGCAGCACTCCCTCCTTCAAATGACCCATCTTTATTCAAAAAGCACAATGCAAGAGCAAGACTGGAGCTTTTAAAATGACATTTACAGTATTTGACCATAACAGATTCATTTTAGTAATGACATGTGAGGTTGAACAGGTAACACAGAGACACCTCCTTTAGGCTTCGGCCCGGATGATAACAACAACAGCAAGAGACACAAATGAGATCTTTTGTCTGCAATCAATCTTTATCCAGCCCAGTCTGCAAACCCCCATGCCACGAGCCATGAAGGAGTAAGAGCCTTCTGGTTGCTAGGCAGGCACCACCACACCACAGTTGCCAAGGGAATGCCTTCATGCAGAGGCAGCTGAAGAGATGGTGGAGTGTGTTGGGGGTTGGTGGTTATAACAGAGGACTGGTGGGGGAAGGAGCTAGACAAGTTCAAGGCCACCGTTTACAACAACATGGTCTAATGGTGGTGGCGGTGGTGGTTGTGTGTGTGTGTGTGTTAGTGTGTGTGTGTGTGTGTGTGTGTGTGCAGTGAATGGGTGCATGTGTGTGATTAGAGACAAAGCAGGGGGAAGGGATGTAAGTGAGAGAGTGGGTTGGAAGTGGATGTGTGTCTGATACCAACCAGGGCTGACGTAACTGCTCATGAAATATACTAGTAATAAGGACAATGGATTCTATGGGATAATAGAAGAGCTCATAAGCAGATAATACACGTCCATTTCCAGTAAAGATAAACAACATGATGGAAAGATGGAAGGGATAATGCTAAAAAAAAACATAATGGCATAATATTTTGTTTTCTTACAGAAAAGAGGGTACAATTCTCTGTGTTATACTATTAGTATTTAGAAGATACTTACTAAAATATTATTACAGAGCATGACAAAATGATAACTGGATAAATGTGGAATTTATGTTATGAATACCACAAAAAAAACAGATCGTAGTCAATGTTTTTAAAAAGAATACCACAATAAAGATCTTAAGGATGGTTAAACTTTATTTTTCAATGCAAAAACTACTCTGTTAACATGTTCTGATAGAAACAGATAGACACTAGTGGTCTACAGCTATGGGGATGCATTTCTCCCCTATATGTGTGTATGACAGACCTAAAATAGAATCAACAAAATAGGAAAGGACAGTGAGTGTCAAAAGTAAACGAGATTTCCTAAGAATATTCAAAATTCTTTATAATCTACAGTTTAATATGTGGGTTGGTAAGGACTGAGAACTATAACTAGGCCATGTGTCTCGTCCCATGACCTACATCCTGTCCTTCTCTTGTGTAACTTAGCCAGAAGTCAAAAACCATGCTAATGACCTTTATACAAAAAATTACTTGAATTATGATGTAATTTTAAGCCAACAGACTTAAATCAGTGCTGCATTTCTACAGTGGCAGTATCAAAACAAAGGCATCACATATTTTATACAGTATTTATAACAAGTCTTTCAACATCTTTCACATGTTGAAATTAAGTCAAAAGTTGTAGTGGAAGAAGTATTCTGAATACAAGTTTATCTCTGCTTCATTAACTAAAGTAATAAAGTGATAAAGTATCAGGAGAACATATATATATATATATATATATATATATATATATATATATATATATATATATATATATATATATATATATATATATATAATGTCTAATGAGAGATGGCGTAACAGTGACTGTACACTTGCACAGTTGGAGGACATGTTGTAACATGCTATTATTGGACCTCTGGGTGTCCGTGTAAACGCATTCATGCCCTTAACTTAACCACTCTCGGCGGTGTTACATCGTGGAGGAGATATGGAGATAGACATGTAGGGTTGGAGAAGAGGGGAAAAAATAGAGGAAGTAACTGCACGGAGAGAAACAGAGAGAGAGAGAGAGAGACAGACAGACAGACAGAGACAGAGAGAGAGAGAGACTCTCGCGCGAGAGAGAGAGAGATAGAGGACAAAAACGTGACGAAGCAGCCGAAGAGCTGTTATGCAACCGCTGACCTACTAACACATATTTCTAGAAAGGGAGCCAGAGAAACTGGAGCAAAGTGTGCGGCAGCACACAACAGACAGGCAGACCGAGCCAAGACACAGAGAAACAGCATCCACCCGACCCACTGACTCAACCACAACTGTCCCGAGCACCGAAAGCAGATAGAGAAGAAAACTTTTCGGGTTTTTTTTTTTTCCGGGGAGGTTTCTTCTAAAGACACAAGGAAAGGAGGAAACGGGAGCGAGACAGCTTTGTGTCGGGGAAAGCCTGAATCTTTTTTTCCCCTCTCCTCCAGGACATGAAAAGGTATGTTATGACTTGCTGCTTTTCGGCTTTTGTCTTTGTCTATGTGTATCTCTATTTGTTCCTTTTCGGTGTGGTTTCATATAGGTTTTTCTAGCGGTGTGTTGATATGAAGACATGATGCGTATGGCCGGTTATTGTTCACATGGCGACTCTCGGCTGTGCCGCGCGTCCGTGACTTTGAAACGTTTGAGCTGCTGCTGCTGCTTTTGTCACGTTAAACACGGCACTGGCGAGGCTAATGTGCTACTTTTTTTTCTCGGTTTTGTTGCGTTTTCCTCGCTTTGTTATTGACAATGAAACATACAGGACTGAGAAAACGTGGTTGGTTGTTATCCAACGTTACACGCTCAATGTCAAAATGAGGTTATTCCCCGCATGGTGGATGTATTCCAGGGAATGGGGGCAGCTGCTGGGCTCGGTCTGTGTTGTCTGCTCAATGCAGACACACAGGGTACTATATTAGCTCCTGCACGTGGTATGCTGCTGTTTGTATGTAGGCTAGGCTATAGTCGTTCATAAAGGTCACCATATCACTTTAGTTACTTAGATATTAATTCTCATTTGGGCTGTCCAGCTGATTAGACCGGATAAAAACATGGCTTCCTTTAGGATAATAATTTAAATAAAGGGTATGGTAGGGCTAATGTCACATTTTTAATTAATGTAGTTGAAAAAAACAAAAAAAAAACACTATAGAGGTCTAATGTTTTTAGAATAGATTGCCTGTGTTAATATTAGGCTATATAAAACAAATATGGTAGTATTAAAGATATACTACAGAAAACAGAAAACGTGTATGCAATCTATTAATAAAAGAACATTTTTTTTCTTTCATGCTTATGTTTGTATAAAACTTCCTGTTCTCTAAGTGTGCAGGGCCTTTGCTTCTGTTTCTAGGTTACATTAGCCTACTAACATATGAATAGATGTTCAAGTTCAAAGGAGAAAACAAAATGTCTGATTTTCATTCAAAGTGAGTCACTTTTTTTCTGCTCATGAGCTTTGCTAGAGCTTTGCTTTGAGGGAGTTGGAGGGTATGACATAACCAGCACACAGCAGGGAGAAGCAATAAACAGCTCCCTCCCGGGAAAGAAAAGCCTGTAATTGATTCCCGTTCACACCCTGCTCTCTCTCCCCATCATTCATACCCAGATTAACACCATCTCTTTATTTCTAAAACAGATAGGTGTTTTAGAAATGATTTCATCAGTGACGTAACACAGCTGCTCGATGGGCTATTTTTAACTTTCTCAGTCTTTTTCCTCTCAGAGGAAACTTGGAACGTAATAAAAAGCAGAAGGTTAAAACCAAGTAATAGTCTCTTTTGTTTGGTACAAAACTCATGTCCCAAGATGGGAGTGAGGTCTTTGCGTGACTTTGTTGTAAGAAGTGAGCTTCCAGGATGTGATGCAATGGATGGAAACCCCTGTCTGGCGAAGCCAGAGTTCTGGTGAGCTCTTATTGCGCCCGCTGCCAGCTGGTCTGGTTTCAGAGCTGTCTGCATTGCTCCAACCCAGCCAGCTTTGGGAATATAGGTCAGACCTGTATTTGGGTGAGGAGACATGGCAAGCTGTGGACTGTAGTGACTAGAGCTACTTGTCCCAGTTCCCTACTTTACTGTCTAATAATCAATTAGTGTTTTTTAAAAAAAGATTTAACTTAAAGAAATAAAGGTCACACGTTACTGTGGTGACTAATTGACCAAATAAGCTTTTTTTCCCAGCAGAATATTATGCAAATGTGTAAGCATATACAAATTTGGTAATTTCATAATAAAGTCATACTTATTTATCTAGAAACAAATATTTAATTCTCTCTAAGCGAAATGTGGAACCTTCTTTATTTTTTTCTTTATTTATTGAAAGGTCTGGTATTCTGTGTGAAATGGCACTCAGGACTGACCTGGAATGTCTGGATTTCTGTCTGCTAGTTTTGGTTCTTGACACAAAGCTGTGTGGCAAAATGGACGCTCCTACCTGGGGCCCCTCCACATGTGTGGTATTGGATCACTTAAAAGATGGAGGAGGGGAAGAGCCATGCGCTTGACTCACACTTGCCTCAGAGGAGGTCAGAGGTGAAGCATTCCTCCCCAAGCGGAAAGTGCCTGGGAACTACTTCAGGCCTGTGTTTTCCACAGCCAAAAACACGGAAAAGAAACTGATTACAGTAGTTGGAGTGAATCATTATTTTTTCCAATGGGGAATTAGCCTCTGCACAAGGAGTCAATTACACAATGTAGTCATACCATGCCCAGTATCTCTTTGTTTTCCATCTTAAGTCTTGGCAGGGCAGAGTACAGTGAAAGGGGATTGTAGAGGGCATTCACAGCCAGCAAACCTGTAGCTTCTTCTGCGATGTAATAGGCATGTGTTACACAAGCTTTACTTCGCAACAAGAGTTATTCAGAGCACGTACGTTACGAGCAACAACAGCAGCCCCTCCCCATGCAGTCCTGAGAGGGAGAGAGAGAGAGCCTGTTACATGTGAATTTGGCTGCAGAGATGGGTGTGTGCTCTGACGTCAGTGCCATCACTCTGTCTCTTACTATCGTTATTCATCTGCTATTGGTGCACATTGTTCAGTGCTGCATACGGAGTCGTAGGGTTTTCCAGATCAAACAGGAATTAATGTTGCATCAAAATCACTGGGGCTATGATTACCAGGTTTTTAGGCAGATGACGTATTCAACTCTGTTTCTTTATCCGTCCTGCTGCAGATTCTGTGTAAAATTCCTCTCATTTCAACCAACTGAACTGCGCCTGTCACCCCATCTCTATTCTGCACCACGCTGTCTCTCTCCTTTTTCTGTCGCTCTATTTTTAGAGTACATGCTAATACTGTTTTCCCCTCTCCTGGCCTCCCTTCCTTGAAGTCATACTGACCTATTTAGTGGCGCACAGTCAAAGACAGAAGGAGTGTTTACTGCTTAGCGTTGTTTCTAGGTCAGTGGGACAGCACAGAGAGTATGTATGCCCGCCTTTGTTTCCCGCCCTCCTACCCTGCAAGTCTTTATTAAAATGATCCAGGGTTTGGGAGAGAAGGAAGGGCTGATCCTACATTTTTCCACATCTGTTGGTGGTTGTGTCCAAATCCTTTTCAGGTTATTGTAGCTTTACTACTGTTCTTGGAGATAAGGAGACAAACGAGACGGTAAAATCCTTGTTTTGGCACTGATGGGAAGATTCAATTTCAAGTATAGCGAGAAGCACATCTAGGCTTAGTCCCTGAGTTACAAAAGAACAGACATGGGCAAATATACGGCTAATTATTTGGAGCAGTAGTCAAGCTGTTTCAAGGTCTCAGTGTGGGTTTTTTGAATGTGAGATTACGTAACAGGGTCATTGACTCTGGGGGAAGCAGAGAAATGTTGTTACCAGTCTGGAGACTGGTTCAGGTCTGCTTTCTCTGCTGGCGCCATGCCTGGTCTCATACGCCATGATAGAGAAAACATAAGATAAATGTGGGAGCATACATAGGTATTAGGAGCTGCTTGTTGTTTCCTTAACAACCATAGCAGCTGTAACACTATCTGTTGTAAGACACTGATGTATATTACATTAAATTACAACATTTTTTACTTAGTGGTTTTTGAGGCACTGGGTGAAAAAGATGCAGAAAACGTTCTGCTTTAAAGCAAATACATTATAGTACTGGTGCTTCTCTTTTGATTTTAGTATTTAAAAGTACAATTAGGAAACTGTGGTAAATTCCTGTAGACAACTGTCCATCAAACTGTTTTGTATGCTCCCCGGATTCCAGTTCCCCATAAGTGGGTGCTCTGAAAAAAACTGGAATCATGTGAAAGATGGGGTGAATAAATACATGCATTTGATGATAAAAGTTCATATTTATGCTGTGTTTAATTCCAGTTTTGCAAATGAAAATCAACACCAGAGGGGTCATTGTTACCCACAGGCACAGTGACCTAGATTATTACGTCACCTCTGTGTGTGTGTGTGTGTGTCATAAAAAGATGTTTTGGTAGTGTAGTGGCGTGTTATTAATTACTGCATATCAACTGTGTAATTCTGTACAGGGAGAGAACCAGAGGACCTCCGGCTGAAAACAAGTGCAGATCTAGATAGTGCTTAAAGCTGGACCGCCGTCAGCATCCGTCCGGGCTGCATCCAGCATTGTTAACGCATGTTGAGTGGGCAAGGCTTCCTGTTGAGTTACAATGTTGACACTGCATAAGGATGTTCAGCAGCTTGTGGTGTTGTGTAATTTCAGACAGTGTGACGGCTACTAGTCAAACTGAGAAATTGCCGCTGTGAGGGAGATCTCTTAGACAGATACAGCCCAACACAGATGGGTTTCCACTTCCATAAACCCCATTTCAGCCACTTCTTAAATGGGGTTAAAGCAGTACTTTAAATCTGGTACCTCATGGGGCATTTTAGAAAATGAAATGTAAAAGCAGAAATTATAATTGCATATGATTTGTTTCATCATATACCATATTATAATTACAGTAATATATAGTATGATGATGCATCATACCCTGTATTATTCCCCACCTCCCTCAGCCCTTTTGTCTGGCACCAGGTCAGCCTCGCTCAGTCCTGTTATGTGACTATGACAGCACCCTGTCTTACACAAGAGCTCTGCAGTAGCAGCAGCAGCAGCCGCACATACTGTAGGTTTAATCCCAGCTACAGCCCCAAATACTCATGTGTGTGTGCTGCTACTGAGACTCTGCAGCCACCATTCTTTTCTCTGTGAAGTCAAGGAGACAAAGACAAGAAAGACAAACATTGCAGAACATTGGGGATTATGTCATAGAATTGTGGCACAGGTTGTTTGTGATAAACAGACTGCGTAACCTTAGAGGTTATACTCAAGGGACCCATATTAAAGCTTTGATAAGTCTGATTTTACCTTGTCTGAAACATAAATATATGTTACAATGAACTGCAGTGGTTTTACAGCTAATCTAACGCTCTCTCTTTCTCCCCCTCCTTCTCTCTTTCTCTCTCCCAGTTAGTTGTCAGCAAACAGCAGCACTGAAGCTGGATCCTCAGGGAGCCCACAGAGTAGACGGACTGACCTACACCCTATCTAAGGCACTAAAAGAAGTAGTGCAGCAGCCTAACAGGCATCAAAACTCTGCTGAAGATTGTGAAAGAAGCTGATAAACTCAAAATTTCCTCCAACAAGACAGCTGGAGGACTTTTTACTGAAAAAAATACACAATTGTTTATTTTTTTAGGTTCAGAAGACTAGTTCAATGTCTGAGGTTTTTGGGGAGTTCCACCTTTTTCTAATCTTCTTGGCTAATATGGACACTTGAACGTTTTGATCGTGAAAAATAAGAAACAGAAATCAATGAGGCTACCCCTTCCAGGAGCACAAATACCTCATCAAGAAGTTTTTGCCGATCCTGCGACTTTGGATCTGCTTAATAACAAAGCAGAAGGCTCATATAGTTTTACATTTTTCCCTTCTCCCCTTTGCCCTTTGCTAGAGTTACACTCTGGCCCCCAGCTGGAACAAAATGGAAAGTCTAAGTCTACACCTTTCGAACACCAGCAACAAAAATGCCATGGAGGTCGACACATTTTCCTCCTACAGCGGCAGCATCCCATCCCCTACTCCTGGAAGTGGAGAACGGATCAGCCGCCAGTCTAAAGGTTCCAAGGCTAGCGCGAGCTGCCGTCGCAAGCGAGAGTTTATCTCTGATGAAAAGAAAGATGCTTCCTATTGGGAAAAACGGAGAAAGAACAATGAAGCAGCCAAGCGCTCAAGGGAAAAGCGTCGCCTCAATGACATGGTGCTAGAGAACCGGGTCATGGCCCTGAATGAGGAGAACGTTCGTGTAAAAACGGAGCTTCTTCAGCTTAAGTTGCGCTTTGGCCTCATCAGCACAGCCTCCTACATGGAGAAAAGCCAGCAGATCTCCAACAGCGTTGCTGGTGTCAACAGTAGTAATGGGAGCAGCAATGGCACCTCAAATGGTAACGCCTACCTCTCAAGCAGCGGCTACTCCAGTGCATCCCAGGTGATGCTGAATTCGGACTCATCTGAAACTGAACAGTCGAGCCGTGGCGAGCGCCACAACCTGCTCCACCAGTACTCTCCCCGGGGCTCCTTCTCTGACATGTCTGATGGCTCCTCCAGAGACAGCCCAGAACCCATGGGTTACAAAATAAAGACCGAGCCCTCAAGTATGGAGATGGCCGGACTGGAAAGCAACAGGATGCCCAATGGTATGCCAAGTGGAACTTACCATGGCAACCACGCTGCTGTAGTTTCTCCTCACCAGCAGAACACCCCATTGGCTGAAAGTGCCATGGACTACCAGCACCACCAACAGCAGCAGCAGCGCCACATGGAGGCCTCCAGTCCCGCTCCCCAGGCCACATCTGCACAGAGGAGCGTCATCTTGTACCGCTCCAGCAGCGGCTGTTACCCCATGGAGACGCAGAGGCCGGAGGACCAGCAGTCCCAGCAGAACAGACTACTACAGCATGGCAGCAAGTTTCCTGACGGCTCAGTGACCATTACAGAGGTTTCTGAGAAACTAGAGAGGACAAAGACAATGGACTCGCCTCAGTATGAATACACTAATGGTTATGCTGAGTCAACAGAGGAGCTGCAGCAAAGGTACAATCTCAATGCCCAACAACAGCGTGAGAGCCATCATGGACACTGCAGCTACCAGGGTCAGGAGAGCAGTCCCCAGAACCCTTTCGCCCCTAATCTGATCCACAACACTGAGGAGGGCAAGTCCTCCTTCCCACAGCACAACGGCTACCTCAACACACTGGACGAAGAGCCTCCGGTGCTCACCTATGAAGGAGGCCCCGCAGCTGCAAATTTGTACCAGGAGAACTCCTCTGCTAAAGACACCTCATCCAGTGATGGGGAGCCCCGTAGCTCGGACAAGGAGGGCTCCACCGACGACGAGTCCCCCTCCTCGTCCTCCTCAGACATTAGCAGCTACCACCAGAAGGCGGTGGGAGCTGCCGGCTCAAATGGCGAGTTCCAAGCCGAGGTCAAAGCCACTGCCCTGCCCCACAAGCTCCGCCTCAAGTACAGAGCTTTGTCCAATGGGGCAGCAGGAGGGCAGATGGAGGGAACAGTCAACATCTCCATGTCCCCCTCTCCCACTCTGCCTCAGCACCCGTACTTAGCTCTACCAAGCAATCCTAACAGCACCCAAGCCAACAGGGAGAGCACAGAGGTTGAGAATGAGACTGAGTATGCGCAAGAGGTCAATACTCTGAATGAGAGTGCGGACGCTAAAGAGGAGGAAGTGAAAAAGGGATCCAGCAGCAGCTGGAGTGGGTACAATAAGAGGCGAGATTAGAGACAAACTTTCCTGTCACCTCTCTGACGTCTTCAGCAGACAGACATTTACAGACAACACAACTATTAATCTTACATCGCCACCTTACAAGACAGAAGAAGCCGGTGATCTGTGTGAGGTGCAGTTAGGATGTGATTTCACCAAGTTTCACTGTGTCTCCTGATCCTCTTACCTTTGCTCTCTCCTACCTCCCATCTATCCCTCCAATTAAAATGATAGATCACTTAATGAGGAAGAGGACAGAATGAAACTCTCCAGAGCTGAAACATTATTCAATTATTCATTATTGTAAACTGCCTTGGTGGCTGGCCAGCATTTTTATTGTGGCATTATGGTAACATTCCTTTGACCAAAGAAAACACATCCTTCCTTTAGTGTCTCCCTTTTTGGCATCAAGAGTTACATTCTTCCTCCCTCTGAACACACATGTACCATTTGCTCATCCACTCTCTTACCATCTGTACACACAAGTCCCCTTTACTTCGGAAGCACTTAGATTGTATATTACTGTGACATATGAATTTGCATATATGGAATATATATTTTAAGAAGAAAAATGTGGTGAAAACAAAAAAAAATAAAGCAGTGGGTTGCGGAAGTTGTAGACTTAAAAGTGATCGTTTTCCTCTCGTTGTTATACTTTGTACAGTCGCTCTTTGTCTAGAAAATGCCTCAAAGATTATCTTTGAACTAAAAGAATGGGCCACAACTTAGTTAAAAAAGAAAGGTACACTTTTTCCAGCTTTATGGATCAGATCGGGGGTCTCATTCAGGGGATCTGAGCTCTTTGACACTCAAAGCTGTCAAAACAGTCTAGGCCAGTTATCCGCATATCAGTCAAGGCTATGCAGTCACACATTGCCGTTTGCAAAACCTGACAAGCACAAGGCAAGCCTCGCCTGCCAGCCGGAAATCAATCAATACATCTACGATTCCAGACCAATATTACTTGTCTAATAAATGAAATGGCTTTCCAATCGCAAACAAGCAAAGCTGCTCTCTCTTCATAAGGTGCCTCTTTATTGTGTTGTCCCTCGTCCCCACTTTGGCCAATGTCTTAACAATCCCACTCACCTCCGCACTGAGTTGTTTTAGCTGCAGTAGATCATCAGTCTGTACGAGTTTCACTCCCTGGTGCCTGCCTTTGGCCACTATGTATAAATGTAAAGTTGTCTCTATCTCTTGTATACTACTGTCTTTATTTTATTATTATTTTATTAATATTGTTATTTTCTATTATAGTTGGTTATTATTTTTGGCTATTATTATTATTATTATGTGCATACTTCTGTCATCTTGTTGTGTCATTTTGCTCTATGCTCTTCCTGGTTGTGCTGTGTATTTACCCATGCTGCCCTTTGCCCCAGTTACCATTTGTACTCTGTGTTACCGTATAACGTTGTTGTTTGCCGAAAGGCTTTTCTGAAAATGAAAGAAAAAAAAAAATTTGAATAAGGCTTGTCCAGAAGTGGTTATGTATTGCTATACTTCATGTGGGTATGCAAAATGGTTACAAAACACTCTTTTTTTTTTTATTGGGAAAGATTGAAAATGGAGAAAACATTAAAAGGTTGTTAAATTTATGTATGTCTCTATTGAACTTTTTGTGTCGGTCTAATGAATTGCATGGTGAAGGTGAAACAAGGTCAGACACCACGCACGCACGCCAGCACACACACAGTCACACAGTCACATCTGGCATTACATAAAAAGTGCCTTTTAACTAAAACTGGTATTATTCATTCATAGCTTGCAATTCATTCATACTTATGGCTTTATTGTTCAAAAATGTCAAATACCAATATAGTTTCTGACTGACTTTATTCCAATACCAATTTCATAAAATCAATTTTAACGAAAAGAAATCACAACATTACACATTTAAAATCTTTTCATTTATTTTCAGCTCCTACTAAGAGAGCCCTGTCTTGCGTAACATAGGTTTTCCTGCATGCTTCTACAACATGTAACGTTAGACAGCCAATCACCAGCGTTATTAGATCTGGGGAGAAGCATGCTGCATGCTTATTGGCTCATTGTCGCTGATGAGATTTACTCCTATTGGTATTGAATGACAAGGCATTTTTAAACACTCAATACTACAGAGGCCATTGGGTGGGTGCCTAGAAAGTATTGAATTTGGTACCCAGCCCTATTCATACAGCCTAGGCAATATATATATATAGGCTATATTTATATTACTATCACATGTTTTTTTAATTATCCTATCATGTATATGTTTTTTAAGAACTTTTCACTGCTTTGTTGTTTATAGGTGCTATACAAATAAACTGACCTGTCCTGGCCTGAATATACGGTGATGGTTTTAGGTCAACGTTTAAGCAATGAGGCGGAACAGTGTGTATGGTTTGTCCCACTCAGCGCGCACCACACACACACACACACACACACACACACACACACACACACACACACACACACACACCACACACACACACACACACACACACACACACACACTTTTCTAGCAGAAGACCGACTAGCTATTCACAGCTCACAGACAGCAACATCCCAGTCTGCCAGTACAGCTCTTTGAGCCGACCAGAACACTTCACTGGTTTACCGCGTCTTCCGCCTACTAGCATTAATTCACTGAAATGAACACTCAGACTGGGTGGTACAAGCAGTGCAGGAGGGAACCTGTTGGCAAAACTAATATAACCATATTTCACAAACAGTTGTCTGCTCACAAGGGTATATTCAGGATGACATACACGTCTCAAATTTGTTGGTACCCTTACAGCTCATTGAAATATGCTTCATTCCTCCGAAAGTGATGAAATTAAAAGCTATTTATCATGTATACTTGCATGCCTTTGGTATGTCATAGATAAGTAAAGAAGCTGTGAAAAGAATGAAATTTTGCTTATCTACAAAGTATTCTAAAATGGCCTGGACACATTTGTTGGTACCCCTTGGAAAAGATAATAAATATTTATTATAGTGATTTTCAAACTAATTATTTTCTTTAATTAGTATCACACATGTCTCCAATCTTGTAATCATTCATTCACCTATTTAATAGAAAAAGTAGTCACTGTGCTGTTTGGTATCATTGTGTGCACCACACTGAACATGGACCAGAGAAAGCAAGGAGAGGTTGTCTGAGGAGATCAAAAAAATAATAGACAAGCATGGTAAAGGAAAGGCTACAAGACCATCTCCAGCAGCTTGATGTTTCCTGTGACAACAGTTGCAAATATTATTAAGAAGTTTAAGGTCCATGGAACTGTAGCCAACCTCCCTGGGCGTGGCCGCAAGAAATCGACCCCAGATTGAACAGAAGGATAGTGCGAATGGTAGAAAAAGAACCAAGGATAACTGCCAAGAGATACAGCTGAACTCCAAGGTGAGGTACTGTCAGTTTCTGATCGCACCATCCGTCGCTTTTGGAGCGAAAGTGGGCTCCATGGAGAAGACCCAGGAGCCTCCACTTTTGAAAAAAAACATAAAAAAGCCAGACTGGAATTTGCTAAAATGCATATTGACGCCACAATCCTTCTGGGAGAATGTCCTTTGGACAGATGAGTCAAAACTGGAGCTTTTTGGCAAGTCCATCATCTCTATGTTCACAGACGAAAAAATGAAGCTTTCAAAGAAAAAACACCATACCTACGTGAAACATGGAGGAGGCTCGGTTATTTTTTGGGGCTGCTTTGCTGCGCCTGGCACAGGGTGCCTTGAATCGTGCAGGGCACAATGAATCTCAAGACTATCAAGCATTCTGGAGCAACGTACTGCCCAGTGTCAGAAGCTCTGTCTCAGTCGCAAGGTCATGGGTCCTCCAACAGGTAATGACCAAAACACACAGCTAAAAGCACCCAAGAATGAAGGAACAAAACATTGGACTATTCTGAAGTGGCCTTCTATGAGTCCTGATTTGAATCCTATCGACATCTATGGAAGACCTGAAACTTGCAGTCTGGAGAAGGCACCCATCAAACCTGAGACAGCTGGAGCAGTTTGCTCAGGAAGAGTGGTGGCCAAACTACCTGTTACAGGTGCACAAGTCTCATTGAGAGCTACAGAAAACGTTTTTGATTGCAGTGATTGCCTCTAAAGGTTGTGCAACACAAATATTAGGTTAGCGGTCCCATCATTTTTGTCCATGCCATTTTCATTTGTTTTTCTTATTTCAATATATTGTGAATAAAAAACAAAAGCAAAGTCTGATTTCTATTAATATGGAATAAATAATGGTGGATGCCAATTACTTTTGTCCGTGTTCAAGTTATTTCAGAGAAAATTGTCCATTCTCTTCTTTCTTTTTTGTGGAGGGGTACCAACAATTTGAGCACGTCTGTGTTAAAGACATTTCATGAAACCTCTCAATGATGGAAACTATAATCTGAAATAAAATAGAGACTGAATGAATAGAATATGACATCAATGGTCCAAGATTGCGTGTGAGGCAAGAGCTTTACACTAGGTAAAGCAATGCATAACAAGAACATTTATAGTTTAATTGCAGAAATAAATTTCCTATAAATATACATATTATAGTAGTAAATTAAAGCTGTGCTTTACAATATTTTAATACTAACAATGGATTACTATGATATGAAATGTGAAAGGACTCTAGATAAAGCGACAGAATTATCACCGACTTTAAAATCCCCAACAGCTCGTCTAAGCCTTTTTAGCATCTTTCAGCTTGTTGTTTTGGTTTTATAGCGGCTACTTTGAGTTGGTTTACTCTCATGGCTCTCATCAACCTCGTTTCCAGCAAAAAGAACTGGTAAACCCACTGTACACTACCTGCCCAGCACAAGCTTGTCAGCTTCAACCAAGTGTTTCCCTCAGGAGTTGGTAAAGACCGAAATTATTAATTATTATTACATAATAGTTAAAGGTGCTATGTGTAACCTTAAGTTTGTGTTGATTCCAGCGGCCACTCTGGCAAGAGCGGTAGTGTTTTTGACCACACCTGCTGGGTTTGTGTAACCCACTGTAGATTACTGAGATAGCGTTCCCCAGAGGTCATATTGTTGCGAGGAATATTTTGCTCAGACAGAAAATCATTCATTTACAATAAGTTGCAGATGCATTGTTGCATTTCAAGTGTTGCGGTGTACGGTAATTTAGCGTACTTGGGCTGCATCGTGAGACAAACCAGGTATCACTGTCACAGTGTCATCAGCCAAAGTATTAAGAGTTTGTTGCAGCAACCAACATAGTAATAACTCATACTCCCATTTCATGAAACCCACGGACACTTTACACAAGAACAGGGGGACAAAGGAAAAGAAAATAGTAGGCCAGCACAAACAGAGACTAAAAGGAATAAAGCGTCCACGCTAAATGGAAGGGGGACGTGATTTAATGCCGGCTACTGATGTATAACCACAGCACGCATTGTAAAGTTAATTTATGAATGAAATAGACATATTACATACCTGACAGGTATGTTTTTGAATAATTTACAATCCCATAATTGTCTCCATCTGTTGATAGCTTGTCTTTCCCTTTCCCTTTTAGCTTTTAGTTTTTGTTTAATGTCCTTCTTTCCTGTGATGGGTCTGCCCCAGTATCAGCAATACTTACAGCAAATAACTTGTGAAATAAGACTGAAATACAATTAGGCCTGCATGAAGACATCTCCTGCTACCTTTTACCACTAACAGCCAAAATCTGTGACCCCTCAGAACGTGTTTCTGTAGCGCCGTCTACCTGCTGTAAATCACGTTGTGACTTCGCAGGAAAAATCAGACCCGGGCAGAGGCCTTAATAAAAACGATATAAAACCAGCTAACTAGGTCTTTTCACTGTTAGTGTTGTTTGCAGTTACAGGTCAGATGGAACATTACAGTTCAGGGATATGTGTAAAAGTTACATATAGTCACTTTAATTACTTTTATGCCTAAAGGCCTACGCAAGTGGCCTGACGTTTGTACTTGTGCACTGATGTGTGCGTCGAGTTGGCATGTATGTGTGTGTGTGTGTGTGTGTGTGTGTGTGTGTGTGTGT
>NC_045734.1:6124573-6132197 GCF_008692095.1 Etheostoma spectabile | reverse complement strand
TGTGTGTGTGTGTGTGTGTGTGTGTGTGTGTGTGTGGGGGGGGGGCTTGGTATACTCTACCAGGTGAGCTACCAGGGCTCCCCGTCAATGTTGCATTTACAGCTTGTTTTGCAGCCCTGTGGTGGCCAAAGCAAAAAATAACAAGCCATGAAACACGCAAAACAAGCAATACTGCTTTAATTCAAAAAAGATACAAGATAACAGGAGAGCTTTTAATTTGGGCTGTATTTGAGATAATTAGGAAGTTGACTAAACCAGCGTCAAATGAAAGTCGGAGCATACAGGCTCCTTTTACTGTGAGTTACAGAGAGAAAAGCTCATGCCTTTAAAACCGCAAGCTGTGTTACAGTACATCATGTAATACTTCCAGATAAGCAAAGTGCCTGAAAATGAGCCAATACTAACAGATGTGCTTCAGTTGGACAAAAGAAGAGAGAAGAATCAGAATGCAACAAGCATAAACAAGTTATATAACAGTCTTGGGAGAAACCTGCGTCAGACTGTGAACACATCCTCCATCTGACCCTGCGGTTAATGGAGCAATAGCTGATGGGAACAACAAGTTGGCATGGGCAGAGCATGCCGCTGACCACCGTTACATAAGAGCCATTGCAGCAACGAGAGCCTATCACATACCAGATACAGAGGTGTTGCAATTTCAAGGAAACACTCACATTTCTTGAGACCAGCTCTGGTCTGAAAATCAACAAAGACAGGCAGGCCAAAGGGAGAAAAAAAATCATCATTTTCAGTTTATTACCGGATTACTTCACATGTTGACATTTTGTGAAGCAAATGAAATGCATCCACAACACGTCTCTTGTACAGTAACAGTAGCTTGTTGCTGCGTCTCAGTTTCACATGGATAGGTAGAAGAAGGAGGTACTTGTGTGGAAGCAGCTGACCACAGATAGGCCTGCTGATGCTTTTGTTAGAAATCTGAACCACTTCTACCTCCATGCCACCTACCAGCCAGCTATAACATGGTGACATTCCTAGGGAAACCGCAGTGCTTTGTAGGGCACTCTACCTTCCTCATTCTTTCTCCCACACCCTTTTCTCCCCCTTGCCTTTCCTCTCTTGTCCCTCCTCTCAGTGTCTCTTGTTCTCTCTTACTCATCCCCTTTTTTTTCCTCCAACCCATCTTTGAGCTGTAAAAGCTGCTTTGTATTGTGCGAAGGCTTGTGAAAACGGGCCGGGCGAGTAAAAACTAGGTCAGTGAGGAGGAACAGGACAGGATGGAGGAGAGGGAGAGAGGAAGAGAGGAGGGGATGAGGAGAGACAGAGAAAGAGAGGTTATTCAGGAGGGAGGGAGGGTTACGTCACATGCCCTGTACCGTGTACACTTTAACAAATCACTCAAAAAAGAATGTCTTGTTGCTGCCTGAGGGAGCAGTTCAGTAGCGCGCGCGCGCACACACACACACACACACACACACACACACACACACACACACACACACACACACACACACACACACACACACACACACACACACACACACACACACACACACACACACACACACACACACACACACACACACACACACACACACACACACACACACACACACACACACACACTTGTATCACAGATGTATCAGCTTGCATCAAGCTGACATTTATAAAAATACACACAGACTTATTAATGGCTCAAAGATGACAGGATTATCTTTTGGAAAGCTCCATGACGTCATCATTACCATTTCCATGGGTTCTAGTGACCTCTTATAAAAGACTGAAACTTATTCTTATGACTTTAATTAATGAACCAACCATTTTGCATGGGAAAGTGTAGTTTTGAGGAGAATGGTAAACATTCACTTTGATAGATGTCACTCACACGGCAAACAGTGACTCACAGCGTAACCAGCTGAAATCTTTCGATTATAACAATGGACATTTAAGTTTGACCTAATTTGGAATTTTTGAAACACACACACACACACACATACACACACATACACACACACACACACACGCACACGCACACACACACACACACACTTAAATCCACCTGTTTCTTAGGTGTATGACCCCGGTTTCAACTCCCTACGGTTTGAGGAAATCAATGAAAGCTGGTAAGTCATACCGAGAAGTGAGTGTGTGTGTGTGTGTGTGTGTGTGTGTGTGTGTGTAAGAGAGAAGGGGGAGTTGGCCCTGGGCTGCCTGTGGCGATCAACAGCCCTGGCTGGTTATGTAACTGTGATGCTGCATTATGTAGGTCAGCAGCGCAGGGAGAGACAGGGATGGGGTAAGGAGGATAAAAGCTGGGGAGTGTGATAGACTGTTGATATGTATGACACTTGTGTATGTCAGCTTTGAGTCGTTTTAGCCGGTTTCTAACACACAGAGGACGTACAGTTTATATCATGCCGAGCAGACGTCAGATACCATCACTTGCTGTACAAATATGTGCTCAAGGAAACTTAAATTGACAGGCTGAGAGGGAGAAATCGTCAGAAGCTCGGCATGGTGGAAAGTCGTTGTGAAACGGAGCTAAACTGACCCAGCTTTAAACGTTAACTAATTATGTAAATAGCAGATGTTTGCTTTTCACAATCAAATCCCCATACATAAGGTTTTGCATCCTCTGATGCAAATGTAAGGAAAAGATTTCACCATATCATAATCAGCTTTTTAACACCAGCACCAACATGTACAAGTCTGGTTTTGATTAGGATCAGTAATCTTATCTCAGTGTATGATGGCATTTAGGATTTGTGGTATTACAAAACCCTGTTTTCTAATTGCTCTAGGCAAAAAATCTTATCTTAGGACAGGAATTGAGCTATTACAAAACTGTCTTTCCCAAGTTAGGAATCCTAATTTAGGATGGCATAGACCCTGTCCTAAATGCAAAATAACAGCCAAAAATGGCAGCAGAAGCACTAGGTCGGTATGACAATAACAATGAAGAAGGGGAACAACAAAAACTCCAAAATATGATTCAAATGCTACTCAAACCATATGAATACGCTTTCTATTCCCCGGACCATGTACAGTATTTATCAACTGCCAAGACAATTTATTTTATAATTTGATCCGACTCTGGAGAGGCCCACAAGGAGGCATGGGGCTCTGCCAGTGGCCGCACACATCACAAAAGCACTTTGTTCTTTGCCAAAGGTGAGTGACAGAGTGAGGTTGCCGATCTGGCTTTAACATCCCAGTCTACCGGTAGATTCTAATCAAGGATACAGGCATGACAGCACAAGTGACAATTTTCCATAAAAGTCAAATTTACAGTTATTGTTAGGATTTCTTAAAGGTGCTCTAAGCGACGTTGGGTGACGTTACTTCTTGTCGACGTCAAATAAAACAAGACTAGCTTGCCCCTCCCCCTCCCCCTCCCTTCTGTGCTTCCGCGCACTAACCCCCCTAACCCCCCATCCCCAAGGATTTTTTTTGCTGTACGTGACAACAAATGTTCTAGCCTAAAACACGCGTGACATCGCTTAGAGCAGCTTTAAGTTAAGAAGATAGGAAGTCTAAGTTAGGATAGGACACAGGCATGAGTTTAGGAATTGCTTCTGCAATAGGAAGATAGGATTTATTTTATTGTTAAGTTAAGATATTTTTCTGTTATGAGGCCCCTGTTGTGCTGTGTTTGTTGAAAAAATCAGATAAAGCAATCACAATAATGCTAATTGTGAATGGATAATGGTCTCTGAGAAGTTCTCCAGTTAAAGAATAAGTAACATAGTTAATGAATTAATTAACGCTGTGCAGCATGACTGGACACGGTGCTAATGGAGAGTTTCAGTGTCTCTTTGTGAGGTTTGTTAGAGCCATTAATAAACCTGAATTCCATCCTTCCTGTCCCGTGATGATTATTGGTATAATTTGATGAAATGTATAGTGTTGTGGATCACCTTCTGTGTCTTTCTTTACTGAATTTCTGATGCCAATTAGCATTTTTGATGTTTTTCCACTTTTGACACCATGTTTTTGCAGTACATTTTAGTTTGAGTGTATATTTATATAGGCTATTTCTAAAAGTGGCCATTTTATATTTTATTTCCACCACCATAAATGGGGTTCAGATTCAGTACACACCTTGAGAAAGTCTGAAAGAGAAAACGATGAGGGAGAAAAAAAACGACTCCTGTGTTGAACATGCCTGGTTGGCTGCGGTTCAGGAGAGAGTTATGTAGCCTGCCGTGACCCGTTCAACCCCTGCTGCCTCTGTCCTGCACAGCACTGCGAAATAGGTCAGTGTATATGAACATGTATGTAAGGGTGTGTGCACTGCTACAGATGGCTGTGTAACAGCAACTTGACAGAACTTTAGTGACTTCACTATGAAACACATCCACATAGACACAGACACACACACACACACACACACACACACACACACACACACACACACACACACACACACACACACACACACACACACACACACACACACACACACACACACACACACTCTATAGCCCAGCAATGCCTTTACATGTAAAAATAACCCTCAAGAAAGCTGAGCACAAATGAAAGTAGGTCACTAGGAATAACTCTGTGTGTGTGCGTGAGTGCGTGCGTGTGTGCGTGCGTGTGAGAGATGAATCGACTCCGTGTTACGCAACGCTTAGCGACCCTTGGGTCCCATTGCCGTATATTGTGCCCTTGTGCTTCAGGAAGTAGCCCGTTTGCGTAATCGTGTGTTTGTGCGTGTGTGCATACGTGTGTGTTCAAATGGAGGTTTTGCGACAAATCCCATTTTTCCCTATCCAGCATTTTTTAGGGATTTAAGTATTTACACAAATGAAAAGTTGGATTAAAACATGGCTTCATCATGAGTAGTAATTTTTACATAACACAATCCGGTTTTTCTTCCATCTACAACACTGTGAGAGGAGTGGCACAAACGTTACTTCCACTTCAAGGTTCTTTATTTTTTCAGAAGATGTCTAACTGACTAACTACATTGAGGTCACCACATTTTACACAATCCAATCCCATGTTTGTCTCAATGAATAGTTTGAAATGTTGTGAAATACACTTATTTTGCTTTGTTGAGAGTTAGATGATAGTTAGATTGAAACTTAATTTATGTCCGTACTCTAAATCAACAGCCAGCAGCCAGTTAGCTTAGCCCAAAGACTGGCTCTGATGCTGGATTCTCCGCTGGTTAACTGGGAACTTCACCGTGGCAACAAGACTCCAAGTAGTCACTGCGCCCAGCCCAGAAACACCCCAGTACATAACCCCCATAAAACCACAGAGTGGCTTCTGTACACTTAGATTTTTGTAAGTATTAACAATCCAGATAAACCGTGTTTCCTAGTGAGCTTTTTGTTTTCTGGACAAAGCCAAGCCAACTGTTTCCAACAAGTCTTTATGCTAAGCTAAGCTAACCGGATGCTGGCTCCAGCTACCACACATACATGAGAATGGGAGATAACTACTGGCAAGAGAGCAAAAAAGCGTATTTCCCACATGTAAAACTATTTTTTTTTTTTTAACTATCTTTTTTTGTATCAAATATGCAACTATGCAATGTAAAAAAATATATTAACAGAAATCTGCAGGGGATTCATCTCATTAGTAAGCCTCATTAAAACTTTCCAATAAGCTGAGCTTTGCAGGTAACACTTTACTTCACACAACCAAAGAACAGCTTCATGCTCCGTAAACATGAATGCTAATTCAGTCCAGACGTCTCCCACCTTAGCTGTTGGAGAACTCTGACTCAGGTGTTATGAATGTGTCTCCCCTACTTCCACTTCAATTAATACATATTTGTGAGCTGTGTGTGTACAAGACACATATTTAACTGACATCAGAGGGAATCTAATAGACCTTGAACACCTTAACTCAAATGCATAGTTTTAAAGCCAAGCTGCCCCCGTTGGTCCATAAATATTCTAACTGGAACGTCATTGGAAAAGTTAATTAAACACGGAGAGGAGGAAGACGACCTGCCTTTACAAGAAACTCTGATAACACTTCAGAGGAAGGCAATAAGGTGAGGTTGTTT
The DNA here is from genome assembly GCF_008692095.1 of Etheostoma spectabile. Lineage (NCBI taxonomy): Eukaryota > Metazoa > Chordata > Actinopteri > Perciformes > Percidae > Etheostoma > Etheostoma spectabile. Next base: position 6,126,211 of record NC_045734.1, on the reverse strand, counting down.
GTGACAAAAAAAAAAAAAGTGTGATGAAAAACATGTTCATTATTAACAAAGCATTCATCAGTGGTTTACTGGTCAGCAATAACAAGTCTCTGAAAATCATAAGCAGGAGAAATTTGAAGCTGTGAAGACGTCACTAAACAAACTGTTATATATCATGGCTAACCCTGACCACCCTCTCCCCCCCCCCACACACTGGTTCAACAGCAGAGCACTTTCTCCACAAGGCTCAGACAGCTTCGGTGTCACACAGACCGCTACAGGAAATCATACCTGCTATATGCCATAAAAGTGTGAGTATCTATCTATAAATCTCTCTATCTCTCTATCTAAAGCTGCAAGGGTGTGTGAACATATTTGTTTTTAGCTCTTAGCTCTTTAATCAATCAGGAGGGACACTCGTGGACCACTGATGATGATGTGGATGTATTATATACTGTATTATATACTGTATTACTTACATTTTGTACTCATAAGCCCTCACATTTGCAATTAAAGGGATGTTTTCAGTTTGAAATAAATGATCAAGCATGCACCTAGCTATATATTAGCTAGCTAGGTGCCATGGGGCGCTGACCTCTGACCTCTGACCTCCTAGGGTTAAAATGTGTCAAATTACATGATATTTGTTTTTGCCTGTGAGCAGCTGAACAAAACAGTTCTTAAAGATAGAAGACAAAATCCACATTCATTCTAATCTGAGGCTTCAGCAGTCTGGATTGGCCAAATCATGTGAGTTTCTCCCAAAGTTATGCTCTTTTTAGGAACAAATTCCCCTTTTTGTGTCACTGTCCCTTCACGCCGCTGCTCTGAGGGGATTTGTACTAAAAGGCCTGTAAATTTAGGGAGAACACATGACTCCGGTCTTAGCTACACTGCACTGGCTCCCTGTGTCCTCTAGAATTGATTTTAAAGTCCTTCTACTTGTGTACAAAGCTCTGTGTGGCTTAGGACTGGCCTACTTCACAGATTCCCTCTCGTCTTATTTTCCTTTACAAACCCTTAGATCCTCTTCCGCTGGGTTTTCTAAATACTCAAAACCCCACCAAAAAGAAAGTTGTTGTTCCACAGCTCCCAATCTGTAGAACAGACTACCCAAAGATATTAGAGGAAGGTTCTGTTGACATTTTTAAACAGCACTTGAAAACATAGATGTCCTACTTAGCCTTTTTTATTTACTTGATACGTGTTAGAATGCATTTTTACACAAAACAAAGTCATTTCATCTCCCATCATATTATATTAAAATTACTTCAGGATGGGACGAGAGGGCAAATGGTTACAGAGACACATGTGGGCATGTGAGTATCCTATGGTGACAAAGATACCTATCCTTCAACTGACACGTTTATATGAAGTTGATGCTTTAGATATAGCACACACTGCTGGTACTGTGCTGTTTCATCAGGATTAATGCAGTTTGAATTTTCCCACTTTTGGAGCTCCTGCAGCAGCCTGACAGATACACAACATGTTGAAGCTTTGGTTAATTAAGTAACCTGCAGTCCTTCGTGATGGTTATTAAGTGGATTAACCCCTTAAGATTAGTCTCAGCCATTTCTCCCATCTGTCTACTGTTACACCACAGATCTGCTACTGTACAGCCACCACAGGACACACACACACACACACACACACACA
>NC_045734.1:6120752-6124563 GCF_008692095.1 Etheostoma spectabile | reverse complement strand
TAGAAGTCTTACATGAGCATGTGAGCAGATCTTCTCCCACTGACCTACTGTACTGTGTATGTGTGCGTGATTGGACAGGCATAACCTGCACACACACACACTTACATCTTACAGTGGGCTGACTTGCTCACACAGTGGCCTCTGCCTCACAAACACTAATCTGTGATTAGTCGTTGGTTATTACTCTCAGCTGAGTGAACAGGAGACATGTAACTCATGTTGAACGTCAGGCACAATCCTCCATACTGCCTCTTTATAGTTGTTTTGTTTTCTTTGCATCTCTTTCTAGTCACAAGTCTAGTCTGGTCTACTTTCCAAGAATACATGTTAAAAGTTTGTTTACTTGGAGTTTTTTAAAGCTCCAAGTAAAGCTTATTATGATTAAGGCCTAATGAAAAGTGACAAAGAGCTCAATTTTTCAGTAGAAGTCAACAGAGGACAAGAGTGCATTTATTCCTCATGATTATTTTCTCCCGATCAGCAGCCAAATAATTACAGATTGAATTAAAGAAATAATTATTGCATAATTACATAAAAACCCACACCCTTAACTCAAAATATCCCTGCATGTTTCACTCTCTCATACAAAACATTGTTATTTGATACTTGACAGAAATGGAGGAAAAAAAACGCTACAAAAAGAACAAATTAAAAAAAAAAAATACATTTTTATAAGTGGTGTCCATATTTTGATTAGCGAGGCCTATTTGGTAACAACCACCATAACTTTTGTGCAGAATGATTTTTATAAAAAGTGCACATAAACTCTTTCACCAATATGTGGAACGACAGCAAATTTAGTACAATCCTTCCTTCCTCAAAGCAATAATATTTCCAGGCTGATATAGATGAAATAATCTTTCATCTATATGCCTAATCTTCTAAACAAATTAGATTAGGCAGACCTGATACAGCTGCAAATGCTCTTTGAGTGCTCTCCAGTTCTCATTGTGTTGCTGCTTATCCAGATGGATTAGTGTTGTTCTTAATTACTCACCGAACATTTGTAATTACTTTTTCATTATTTTCTCGTGAACGGGGAACATTGCAGCTCATGCCCGTTTCTATCTTTTTAATGTTGGCTCCAAACAAACTATTATTCGCAGCACAGTCTGAGCTTCTACTAAACCAAACTACTGATGATTTTATTTTTGCTGCAGGCCTTATCTAGTCCATTAAAAAGAACAAACACAAATCGTGTAAAAAAAACAAAAACAAAGCTCCGAGTGAATCTTCCCCGAGTCAACCCAGAGTGAACAGAGACTACTTTATATTCTGTTCTCACATGACACCAGTTGACTGAATGTTAGTCAGTCTATCGATTGATTCGTCTGTTTGTAAGCTCATACCAGGAAAGCGGCCTGATCCGGCCCTGCGCACACTGGAAGTCATTAGGACTCAATTAGCCACGAGGCCCAGGTCAGAGGAGGGCAACAAGAAACCACAAGTGGGGAAAAAGAGACTCTGCTCTGCCCTCAGGAAAGAAAAACACACAGATGCCTTAATATAATAGAAGTGGTCAGCTGAGGGTGAAGTGAGCATGTGACCCAAGTGTCACTGTGGCATCCTGGACAGGTGGTGTCAGTCAAAACTAACACAGGTAACCAGACACAGCAAGCCAACAGTTAAGGGGTTAAAGAGTGTTCAAAATATGGAAAGTAAAAAACATGTAGAGGACTGGAAGATAAGTCTCTCACACACACACACAACACACAAACACAAACCCACACACCACACACACACACACACACACACACACACACACACACACACACACACACACACACACACACACACACACACACACACACACACACACACACACACACACACACACACACACACACACACACACACACACACACACACACACACACACACACACACACACACACACACGTTACAACCTCTCACCACGCACACATACACACACAGGTTACAACCTGTCAACACACACAGAGTGTTCATGGTGCCTGGAAATTAGAGCTTCGACAACATGTAGCTGACTGGCCAGACAGGTCACAACCTCTCACCCCCCCACACACAAAACACACACACACATCTGTCACTGTGACCTCTGACTCCCACATTGAATGTTTTTTCAGGGTACAGAGGCAGGAGAACACCCCTGCTGACCCCAACTCTCCCCTCTCTCGCTTTTAGCTACATTTCCGCAGACCTTTTAGTCATGATGACTTGTGTTTAATTCTCACCTCGATAGGATTTCTTCAACTGCTTAGACAACATTGTTTCTGCACACAGATGTTATGTTAACAAGCTTGACGTTGTAGGAAGTGCAATGTAGGTCACTCCTGAACAGACTGGATGTTTGACTGGATGAACCAGTTGTTTGGCTTTGAACTAGGCGGGTGAGCAAAACCAGACACAACATTTCAAGCTTTGGAGTTTGGCTCCACCTGCTGGTCAGTTACAACCATCAGGCTTCGTTTTAGTTTCAGTAGTCGATAGTTCCTGTCTGGCAGGACCTACCAAGCCAGAGCTCATATCAATTTCTACAAATATTAAACATATAAACTAAAGCCTACATTTTATACTAACCCCAACTGTGCTATGAAAAAATATCAGCCTTTTCTTTCTTTTTTTCTGGACTCAATACGTTCCTAAATCAGAAGCAACTCAATCCATTAAAAACAATTGTGGCATTATGATAAATAGCAAATTGTCTTTATTAGTGGACATGAAATACTACTTATAAACAGAAAGTGCTTAGATTAAAATTTAAAAATAAAGAATCTGTTGAAATAAAATATTAGAACAAAGACATGTACATTTGGCTTAAACTAAAACTTTAACATTAACGTTTGACAACTTTACTTACATTTCATACATATTGAAGGAAGATCATGAACATGAAAGCTAGTAATAATACAGTCGACAGACAGACGGAAATCACCCTGTGGACTCCTCCTTCATACTTTATGTTGCAGCTACCAGACCTTAGTTACCCACCATTCTTGTGATTTACAACAAACCCCAGCAGCATTAAAGCTGCCCCAAGAGATGCTAAATCCTGCCCAAAACTGAGGAGAAACGTCACCAGTGGGTTTTGTTTTGTTCACTCTAAATATGTTAACCACTCTAAAATCTGGACTTATCCTTCAAACCAATTTCTACTTCTAATACGTGCAAAAAGCTGCCTTCGAGTTTTGGGGAGGATTTCACATCACTGAGATGATCTTAATTTCACATACTAAGACACTTTGTTTTTACATACACTAACCATTCTTCAGGTTCACCTCCTTCACAGCCTCACACAGGTGGAGTTAGCTTCACACCACTCACTGTATTACAGACTCTAGTGATCAGCAGCCTCACCTGAATCACACGCCTTTATCATCAGCGAGGAAAACACACACCAGAGATACTTCTATGTAAACCCTCTGACGTAAACGCTGCAATCCAGGCAAGACCACTTGGCACGTGCGCGTTATGCACACATACAATGTCTCCTTTGTTTAATCACAGCAGACGGTAAAAAGTCATCTTCATTCAAAATAATGCAAACTTAAGTTGAGCTTCAAAGCAACTTAAGTGCACTAAAAACAGATTGGCATTGAGGACAAAACAACTAAACAAAACAAACAGAAACGAACACATTTTCCTCATGCCACTTTTGCTCTAAAAGCTAAATACGGAAATGCATTTAATAATTTAAGTTGATTACATTATGTCACATTAAAACATTTAAATCCTCAACTAGAAGACGATTGAATACTTCTCACAGACTCTCCAGGCAAATGAAATCTCAATGTCAGGAGTGCAAACATTGTTTCAAACGCCATTTGACTTA
>NC_045734.1:6107809-6120742 GCF_008692095.1 Etheostoma spectabile | reverse complement strand
TCTCATTGTTCTTCAACGCGGTCAGCATGACTAAAGTGCTTTCTCATTAAACTAACAGTGAGCATCCCTACTTAGTCACTCTGCTTTGCTTAGTTAAAGGAGTCAGTTATTCATTCAGCCACACACGTTGAGGGAAAAGTCTCCCCTGTCTTGACGTCCCAGATGAAAAACTGCAGCCACATTTTCTCCAGTAGCACCATGACGCCACTGTTTTCCCCAGACCAGCTTCTTATCCTGTTTGTATGTCGCTACAGTGATACGTTACGCACTGCTCATCTCATGACGCCCGATAGTAATACTTTTACTATACTTGTATATTGTGTTTATCTTAGGTCCTGGGAATTGTGCTTCATTTATCCAATGATGTTCAAGATGATGGAAGGAATTACAAAATCCTACTGTGTCTGACTTCAGTGTACTTGGATATTTCTCTTCTTGCATCACTTTTAAACAGTCCATAATAATTCTCAGTGTAACGCATTTCAGTGTTGCTCCAGGCGAAGATGAGTCCAAACTCCACAAGGATATTCTGCAGTCACAGCTCGGTTGCTTGCTAGTCTCTCTTTCAGAGTGGCTCATATCTCGTGGCGGTGAGTAAATAGTAAATGCAGTCAGCCAGGACAGATGTGTTTCACCTGGTGTAGCGGCCCCTGGGTGGAGCTCCAAGACTGGACGAGGAGCCCAGGTGTCTCCTGTGGCTCCTCCAGCGCTGACGCAGCACAAAGTCATAGTTGGCGGAGGTGCACATGGCATAAAACACGTTGGCTTTGTCGGGGATCTGGAGCTCTGAGGCAGAAAGAGGAATGAAGTGATGAAGTGTATTTGTTTTGTTTTTTTCCAATAGCTTACTTCATCTGCTAGTAATTTTTTTCGGAAATGCTGGAAATTTTAAATCTATTTAGAAAGAATGAAAGCATCACTTAAGACAACAAAAAAAATAAGAGTTTTCCAGATGAAAATAACTTCAGTTATACCCCTTCATGTCTTGCAGTGGATTTGCACTACAGTTTATAAAAAAGGAGCTGGTTTTTGCTTCCTCTATAATGGATTTCATGACAATTACCATTTATGTTATATATGTTATGTATATTACAGATGGCCAAACTTCTTCTGCTACTAGATTAAATATAACGCCGTTTTTTATAACATCTATATTCCCATCGGTGCTAAAGAGCACCTTGGCAGGGCCTAGGAGGAGAACTGGCACCTCTCCAGTTACCAGTCCACCCCCATACTTTGGTCTGTATGAGGACTCGAACCTCCGGTTCCCAAACCGACTCCCTATAGACTGAGCTACTGCCAACCCCCAAAACATAAATATAGAATGTTTCAAGTCTGATGCTGAGTGACTGGCAGCTTTGTAGTTCAGTACATAAATCAGTTTAAAAACTACACATCATTCGTGGTCTTCCTTGTGTCTTGTATGTTGTGACAAGTAACTAACAAAAAAAAAGAAAAGGAAAAGGACTAAAGGAGGCCTGGAGCAGGTTATACTGTACCTAAGATATTCACCTTTTCCATTGTTGAGCATCTGGCAGAGGCTGTAATCACGACAGCAGACATCGTCCATGTTGTGTTTTTCCAGAGCTCTCTGAATCACCTGTCCCGTGTGGTCCTGACTGGTCAGCTGGAGAGGAAACAGTATTTAGACCAGGTTTTTGTGTCCTGCTTTTCATAGAGGGACTCTTTCAAATGAGATAAATAATCTTTATTGACACGTTTCTTTCCGACCTTCATCAGGTATGTGAGCACACCATTGAGACCATGCAGAATAGCCTCCCAATCATCAGTTTATCATTGTTTTGGCCAACTCTGTCATGAACTATTTCTTGATAATTTTTTTCCAACAGATTTCAGGGACAAGCATGGGCTCAATCTTTCCAAACAGTTAAAATACTACGGTTACATTGACAATATTTTCATTACTTACAAGGTGACAGAGGAATTTAATGATTTAGAATTTTCTACATGGCTTTAAGAAGAGTCTTCAGTTTACATGTGAGTTTAGCACAGAGAAAATACACTTTCTTGACATGTGGGTAATGATTAACAGTGGAAGACTGTCTACCACACTTTACTGTAAAAAACCTGATAGAAATCAATGTGGTTGGCTATTAACGCACATCCCACTCCAACTTTTAATTTTTTTAAAAAAAAAATCACTTTTTTCAAATTTGCTGAAAGTGTCACTATATCCTGACAGTACTGCAGTACATGAGGCAGATAATCTGTGAAAAAAATCCTCCTGGGGCTACTAATGGCATAAGGAAAACAACCAATCGGAGCCGAGGAGACTCCAACGCTGTGTTAACTCTCATCAAACTAGGCAGTGCTGATCAAATATAAAATCCAGATTCGGTTACTGCATTGCATATTTTTCCCCTCAAATGTTTTCAGAAACATATTTTAGCGAACTGTTTCGCTGTAAAACATGAACGTTTGCCTAACTTTTTAGACTTCTGATCGTGCACAAATGTGTTGTTTTATTTTTCAAATACGGTTTAATGAAACATGTCAGTTTTCTTTCCATGTAATGAGTCTCAACACAAATGATTTAAGCATTACCAAGACCTTCCTGTGCTGCCTTGTTTTTTCTTCTACTCTCCTACTTCTTACTTCCAGAAAGTGTTTGACTAAGTTAATCAAAAAACTAGATGGCTGACCACAGAAACACAAGATTAGGAAAACCACCGTCCTCACCAATATGCTCTTGTAGACGTTTCCATTGCTGACGGACTCCACGCTGACCCTGATGATACACAAGTCGGCGACCTGCTTGTTGTAGACGGGCAGCACAGCCGGAGGAGAGTAGCCAGCCAATGGCAACTCCGGGCTCAGCACCAGAGAAGAAGAGCTGAGGTCTGGGTGTGAGGAGCTGCTGGAGGAGCTGGACAGACTGGGAGAGGAGGAGGACATGGAGCTGGAGGAAAAATCTTCTGCAACATTGTGGAGCGAGCCTGACGAAGACTGAGGGAGGGGACAAGAGGGAAAGAGAGGGGAAAATGGGAATATTGGGTTACAATTTAAAACCATTTCCACAGCTTTTTTAACCAACTAAGTGGAAAGCCCAATTGAAATTGTCTTTGGCTGTTTAGTTATTTATTTTTTAAACTATGTCCCTGCTTCTGACCTCCATACACTCTGGCTATGAAAACAGGAGACTGTCAAGCTTTAGTTATCCTGGTGCTCCGCATTTTGACGCTGGCACCAGTGGATGGTGCGCGCGACAAGCATGAACACAGGTTTATGCTTGACGCATTGTTTGTTGAGGATTCTCCAAAAACGCCAGAGAGCATACAAACAAAATAATCTGCGAATAAGCAAGAAGTAGTAGAAAAGAAGAGAGCGGAAGTAAAGGAAAGCAGGCTGCCTAGCAACACAAGTAAACACATCCATGATAAACACGGACGTTCTGTAAAACATTACATTTATCTACTCTAAGTATTAACGTGACTGTCGTTTATCTCTAAATCTAAACTACTGTCTGCTTGTAACACTGTAACAACACTTTTTCCATGACCGTATTCTTTTTCTTAGCTCATCCAATCATCATCTTATCTTATCTCACATGTTTATCCACACTCTCCAGAAAAATGTGTTTTTATTTTTCCAGTGTGGTGTCTCTCTCTGCCCACATTTCAGGCTGTTTGACTCCCTGTGGTCTGTATGTGAAGAATCATCCAGATGTTTAAAGTACATGCAAAGCTGCTCGGCCAGTCTTCCCAGCCAGCCAGCCAGGGTGAACTGAAAGCTCTGCTCAGTTACATAGATTCAAAGGTATACGAACATGCGTAGCTACAACGTGCGGCGCCGTTGTGCTGGCTACGGCTTGCTGCCGGGAACACCGCAGCTGCCAGTCTAGATCCTTGACGTTCCACTTCCGAGATTGCTCTGCTGCCGCAGGAAATTCTGCAGGATGCATGTATTTTGTTTCCTTCCGCTTTCTTTGTGTTGGAATTTTAAACTCTGAGGTCTATGGTTAACTGCTCCTCAGATCGCTGTAGGGTGAATCCAGACAGTTAGCTAGAGTTAGCTCTGTCCAGAGTTTTCTTTTGCATGACTATTTTTTGTAGCGGATCTTAGTGTCGCCCATGACAATTGTGATTGGTTTCAAGAAATGCCGATAAGCCAGAGCATGTTATCTCCCATCCCAGAATGCTGTGTGAACTAGCTAGACCCTCCTCCGCTCCACAGTGTGTGGATGGTCTGGCAAAGCGAGACTACCATAAATCTAACTTCAGAGCTCACCTTGAATTTGAGTCTGAGGGGGGAGGGCTGAGGGGCAGAGAGGTCCTCCATGTCTGAACTGCTGGAGCCAGAAGACGACACACTGATCTGGTCAGCGTGGGTCTTCCTGAGGGAGCTATCGCTGGATGATCGCAACCTGCACACACAAACACGGTTTAGTTGTGTACCTTTTCCCAAAATAGCAACTGAAATCCATTCCAATCTACACTGCAGGTGAATAAGGTGAACATTTAAACTTGCACGTTTAATCCTCCTGCTTCAGCATGCTATTGGTGGGTTTAACAAGTAGTGACAACTTAAACAAGAAGTGACAGGCAGCTTTTTGTTTACATTCAACATGTTGGCTACCGAATTGCAGCAACAGCAATCCATTGATGCCGCTGTTGCTGCCATTTTAAAAGATTTTGAAAAGCAAGTTTTCTCTTAAAATGAGACAGAAACTTTCCCTGAAACAATTCCTACAAAAGAAGGATGTGTTTGCCTTACTACCGACCGGCTTTGGTAAATACTTGCTCTGCAAAGTACGTCACCCGGATTGTTGGTCTGATTGGTTGAAGGACTATCCAATTGTGTACAGAGTCATTTGAACTATGCCCGTTGGTCTCTCGTGCAGAGAAAATACAGAGCAGACTCCCCAGACCAACGCTCAATCTCAAATCTATTGAACTGGGCTTGGTCTGGTGATGTCCAGACTAGTGTTTCTGTCCATCTCTTGATAAATATTCTTTTTTATCAACTTGGCCAGATCCCAAAATCCTTCCTCTCCTTCTACATGTCGGGTCCTGAGCTCTGTGCACGGGGGAGTCATTTTGGTGACACCTTGGACAATGACCTCCAGTTTGAATTGCTGTTTTTACAGAGGCCAGTTCCCCCTGGAGGGGAGGGAAGGTGACCGGGTACAACAGCGGACAGAACCACTGAAGAGTCCTAGGTGAAATACATTTTATTTCTTTATCCGGAAAGGCTGCTTGGTTAAGACAAAACAATGATGATGTCTTTTTCACTAGGGTATTGTCCTTACTAGTGACTGGTGATAGTTTGCATTTAGAAAAAAACTAACTCTGTGCAGTCTCTCTCTCAAGATTTATGTATAACAGCAGTCAGTGTCACATCAGGGCAGATGTGGTTAGAGTTACAGACTAGAGGTGGTTTCCAGACTTACGTGGCAAGCTTCTTAGAGATCAGGCGACTGCTCCATGAATTGGGAGAGCTGGGACAGGGGTCAACTGGAGGCTCCAGGTCACGAGACAGCTCATAGCTTCAGGAGACAAAAAAAGATAAATTAAGAAATGATGCAAAAGGCTTTGCAAAAGTCCTCCAATCCACCCGATTGTCTTTATATTGTATGGCAGTGGTGTTAGAGCGTGTCTCACCTCTCCTGGTCTGTGAGCAGTGTGTGCGCCTGCAGCCAGGCGGCGAAGTGATGGTTTACTGGTAGGCTGTAATTGGAGCAGGAAACCTGAAGCTGCCGAATCTGAGAGATAATCTCAAACTCCTACAAGAGAATTAAGTAAAACAACACATAGATTAATTCATAGAAAAGAAAAGAATATAGCTGAACATACAAATATAATGTACACCTGCGCTGGCTATTAAAATTGAATTTAAAACAATCCTAGTCATTCATGTAAGACACCACTTGGAGGCGACACCTACCCTTCTCCGCTTCTCAAAGTTGATGAGTCCACCCTGTGAAAAAAGAAATAAAAAGCAGTCTTACAAATATGACATGATTAAAAGTACCATAAAAGCAGAATAAACTAAAATATCAGGTGGGTGTTTGGGTGTGATGTGTCTTCACCTCCACTGTGTCAGTCAGCGCTGTGTCCAGCATGGTGAGGACAGTCAGGTAAGTGCCCAGGTACGGCACAACACCACTGCTGAAGCCCTGAGGACACAAATCAAGCCACATTTAAAACATTTTGGTAATCACTATGGCCTCCACTGACAAAAAGAGAATCAAACAACTTATTACTTACTTCATGCAAATGAAATATACAATAATAATATATTTGCCAAAAAAAAGTCCTACATGTTGCTCTAATAGCAAATTTGCTTTAAGTAAGAAAGGAAAAGAAAGAGGAACAAAAGGAGGACAGAATATTGATCTTATTATATTTAAACAGACTGAATATGGAAGTATAAAACATTTTACACATAGCCCTACCCGGACTAAGTAAACTGCCAAGCTGTGAGAAACCCAGGCGCCCGGAAATCTGGTTTCTATTTAAGCTCTATTTTTCCAGCCTGAAATCATGTGACTTTTAGGGAAGTAAAATTGATGATCCAGGCGTAGAAAAAATTAGACCTCAGCCTTTCATTTTTAGTTGGCTGGTATAGCTGACACATTCACTTGGTTTTGGTGCTCAAACCTGAAATTGGGGAACCAAGAGGTTATTTCCAAACAAGTGATGACTATTATCTTACAATGTTTCTGGATACTGAGCCGGGGGTGGTACTGTCATCTGGTTGAGTCCCATCCTGCAGGAAAAAAAACATGTCCTGTCAACTTTAATAAAACACAATAACTGTAATTCAGGCTGCCAGGTGTGAGATGATAACAAAGGACATCCACTGATTTGGGGTTGAGCACCTGCTGACAGGTTGTTGTTGTTGGGTTTGGCAGTAAGTACTCATTAGTGCCCAATTTACCACTTTCATTTGTAGTTTTATTGTTGGCTGCGAACAATGACCTTCATTACTACTCTATAGAAACTGGGCTGCTGATAACATCACTGAATACACATTCCTATCAATTGTTTTTTCCACAAGAAAAAAAAAGACTCAGACTGGCAGTTGAACTGGAGACTGAACATTCCGTTTTGTGATTCAACAAGAAATGAGACCATAAATAACCAGCGATTAGAGGCCATTAGTGACAATACGTTCAGTACATGGATCAACAGGTGACGTGTGTATTCCACTTTTCACAGGGCTACATCAACACTTCTATGTTCTAGTTTTAAAATGAATATCTTTCACTAAGTTCAAACCTCGCATCCACACCACTCCAGCGATTTAGAACCACTAAAACGGAGACATTTGACGTTGCTGACGCCGTCTTAGTTTAAAAACTGCGTTTTAGTCTGGCTCTTTGAAACAATGACACAAACATCTATGTTGCTTTCTGATTGGGCCTTATTAGTTATGAAGTGTCCTTCACTGGTTGGTCACGCCCCTTTCACGTTACCCTTTCAAGATAAAACAAACGCAACAGCCTTGACTACTGGTGGTTAATTCAACAAGGATAAGAATAACCTTGTTGCCGATGATTTTATGATGCCATTACTGCCTACATCCACATGAAGTAAGCTATTATTCAAGCAGTTTGTGACAAATCCCGTGTCCATTGCCGTTATCAGCATTACCGGCACACACATGCCCAGTGTTCGTGACTTCTGAGTATTATTCTGAGTATAAGCTGTTACCATCTGGCCTATGCCTCAGCACCCTTTTACCAAGGAAAACGGGTTAAAAACTCTTTTATTCCTATCTCCTTTCATGCTTTAAATGCTATAAGAAGAAGGAGGTAACCATCTTAGTTACCATGACCTGTGGCAAAAGGTGATCCTGATAATGATAATAATAATAATAATAATAATAATAATAATAATAATAATAATAATATTAGAGTGAAAATGACAACGACAAATATGGCGTACACTGTATTAAATCAAGATTCATGTTGACCAACTAGCTGAATAATCATAATAATTGTAAAAGATGTTCGGATACCAGTATCGGCATTGCCTCTGATACTGCCTAAAATGCTGGTATCGGTATGTACTAGAGTTTATGCACAGACCTGATACCACATATTAAAGTCCTAAAGAAAATCTACGTTAAAAGTAGTTTATTTATGTTCTTTCCCCTTTATAACTGACTGTCAAACTGCATAATAAAAGAAAGTTCTGTGGTATTCATTGTTTGTGTTTGTTCATGTTTCACAAAGAGTTTAACCTGAGCCAGACCGACAAAAAAGATAGAAATCATACCACATCCATACAGGGCAGTAGTATACAGCTGTTAAATAATAATAAAATATATGACCCACTGGTATTGGATCAGTACTCGGTATCAGCCAATACGCATGTTCAGGTATCAGAATGGATATCGGGAAGCAAAAAATGGTATTGGACCATCTCTAATAACTGTTTTAGCTGTTGGGATTACAATTTTAACCATGCAGAGCCCCAACATCCCAGTCAAAGCAACAAGCAACCTGTTATTATCTTACTGCAGTGCATTCAATATTTTGTTTTTCCACTCATACCTCGGGAGAGAAGCTACACACAGATCTATTTTCATCATTATTCAGGCAGATCAACCAGTCTGCATTCTCTCGTGTGTGTGTAGTTACCTCTACCAGGATCTCTCTGCTGGTTAGCACACAGTTCTCAACAGGGAAAGTCTCACACAAGAGGTCGAAGGTGGCCATGCTTTCCCTGAAACCAAACAAATTCACATTGTTAAGGCAGTGTTCTTTTTGTAGGGTCAATATTCATGTCTTTTCAAGTCTGCATGCTCAAAAAAGGCAGTTTTCAGCGATGATTCAGAATAAAAATCTGCAGAATTAAGCATGTTCATCAGCTAGTAGCAGAGAAACGTTAATATTCTGATTCCTATCTTGCACTTAGCGCAAGTGTCTTTGCTAGTTTGAGACTGACGCAGTTGTCAATTTCCCGTCTAGCGCCCACGTCATTTAAACAGAAAATGCACCTGCGCCCATCTGTGCGCCTATGGGCGTGCTGGTCTTACAGGAAGATGTGTTCAGGTGCATTCTTGGTGTATTGCTATCTTGAGGCAGCGGACAGTGATCGCGCCATTGACCAACAAAAACCTGGTCTAAAGTCAATGGCGCAGCATTTCATTGTTATTTTAACAGCGCATTAGTAAAATGCGCCTAGGCTTGCCCACAGCGTGCACACACTATGCCTGTCACACACAGAGGGACGCGCAGCAGCACAAAAACTTGAAGATAAAAATGTAAATATTCAGGGCTCCAGATTGCAACCAAGTGGTTGCATTTTGCGACATGCACATGCGCGAGCAGTAAATTTGTCCCACCTTGTTTTTTTTATACGTTAAACGTGGAAGGGGCGCGTCAATGAATCCAGAATCAGTGGCAGGCCAATGAGTGTGAGAAGGATAGAGGATGGCCACTGTGAGTGGCTAATGTGTGGAGGGGTCGGGTCCTAGAGATAATAGAGCGTGCGTAAACGTCTGTGGGAAGGAGAAAGATATCACAACAATGAGCAAGCGTGCGTTGCAGGTCGATTTAAGTTGTGCACCCCTAAATTTTGTGCTTGTGCCCCTAATTGTTTTGGTAGGGGCGACCATTTAGTTAGTCTGGAGCCCTGAGATTACAAAGTACAATAGTATTATGATATGATCTGCTCGCGCTTTCACTTCACGCACAAGCAGATCAGTTTCTTCTCCTGAAAATCTGATTGGTTTATTGCATTTGAAGCCCAAAACACACCTATGATTTAATGAAGACACTAAGTACAACCCTTTTGAACCATGTGCCCAGCACACAAACACTTTTTTCTGCCGCAAACTAGCAAGAGGGAATTCGGACACGCCCTAAACGCAACTGTGCCAGGCGCCTTACACAGATTGATAAACTAGAGCTGAGTTTCTAGAGCTCTGAGTTTAATTTGATTTTTTTTTTTTAAATCTGCAGAAAAATCTCAGAAAAATCAGTGGAAAATTCAGCTGAAAAGAATTATGGGAAGTCTGTGTCTGCAGATTCCGTGTGGCTCTGGTTTCTTAGTATTACAAAAGTGTACCGTGCTGTAACAGTCTGCTGACCTGCTGACAGCAGCCCAGGTCTTCTTGAGGCGATACACAGCGTTGGACTGCAGGGCTGAAAGGACGGCCCTCAGAGAGGAGAAATTCTTCAGTTGCCTGCACTCCTAAACAGAGAAAAAACAAGGAAAGGCTGTTTGGTTATGACATTCTGACAAAAGTCATGGTCATTTACATCACTTCACACAACTAAATTATACATTTTTGTGGACACTGACCTGAGCTATGGCGATCCACCACTCGATGATGCGTGCCCTGTGGGCGGGGCTGGTGCGAGAGCAGCAAGGTGAGCTCGGGGCTGTCGAGGAGTACAGGAAGGTGGAGGCGGATCTGGGCGATGACATGGGAGAGGAAGTGGAAGGGCTGGGAGAGGACGGACAGAGGAGTGAGGTGATGACACGGTTGGTGATGGCGTTAAACTGGGAGATGGTGGCGCGGACGGTGGGCGCCAGGTTTCGGTTTTCCTTCTTGTCGCGCTGGGACCAGACGCAGCCCAGGCAGTGGAAGGGCACCACTCTGACAAACAGCCCCTGAGGGAGAGACACAACACCAATGAGTGACCCACACTGACATGGAAATGAGCTTTGAGATATTTGTTAATGAAACCTACAGCATCCAATCGGGTCAGCTGCTCCGCCACGTCTCTCACAGGGAAGTCCATAAAGTGTTTGTCTTCCTCCTTAGTGGACGCCTCTCCTCCGTCCTCCTGGTCTCCGAGCTCCTGCTGCAATGATTCATTGTTGTTCTGTGACGTAGACTCATTGCAATCTGTCAAACAAACCAAACCTTAAATGACGAACGAAACAGAATGCACAGAGGATTTTATTGTCTATGGTCCATCATGTTGACATCTCCCCTGTACCTTGTTCCTGGAGCCTCTTGAGGAGGGTCTCGGCAGTCTGAGCCAAGCGTCTGAAGCAGAGCCTGTGCCGCAAGTGGACACACAGCAGGTGGAGGTCATGGTACTGAGGGGGGTCGCGGAAGTCTTCACCGTATTCCTCCAGCCACAGCCGGATCACCGGGGGTAAAGGACTGGGGGGGACAAACAGGAAAGTATTAATTATCCTGTCAGCCCTGTTCAGGTTCAGGTTTTCCCCACCATTAAAAATATGTCCCCCTCCCTCTCTACCAAGCTGATGGTGAGCGTCTGGCATCGTAAGGCTGCCGTGCATCACCCACCTGGGTGCTACACATTGGTGATGGTAGAGAGTAGTCCTCCCCTGAAGCGCTTTGAGTGTCTAAGATAAAGTGCTATATAAATGTAAATATAATTTGTGATAATTATTATTATTTAAAGGAGGCCTGGACAACATAGGCATGTGTTGAGGCAGACAAATAAACAATTCTATAACTTTCCTCTATTACATCAAAACTCAATTTGGACTGACGTCTAATCTGAACTAATCTTTGCCAATGGAGGAGTGGTTACTCACCTGCGTTGACAGACCGTGTTATCCAGGTTCCTCATTGAGTCATGTCTGTAGAAAAAGGTAAATGTGTTTACCTATCAGCTGAGCACTACATTTCAATGATAATCATTACATAAAGAGACCACGTGGTGAAAGAAAACACCCTGTAAACAACAAGTGTCCCAAGGTTGATTCTCTATAACGGTTCATCCTGTGGAAAGGTCCTGCAACACTCTTGGGTCCCAGCAGAGACACTGGGGCCTTTCAGAGCGACGAGTGTAAAGAGATAACCAATGTCTCCCTCAGGGGTCAATTCTCCCATCATAAAAATACACATGCAGTATAACTTAAGCATATTGCACAACGTTTTATAACTGGGTAATTCTCTGTACTGCATCAAAAGGTGACACAAGAGAGCAAATAAAAGATTGTAAAAGTTGTGTTTGATCAAACAAGATGAATAAATTGTAAATTATACAGTACCAATCAAGTTTCAGAGCAGGTGGTTTACAAGTTAATGACGGCAACAAAATGTAACGTCCTGAACACAATAATTTAAGGCAAAGGAGGGAAAACGCACTTCCCAGGATATCCTGACTTCACATCAAGCTTACAGGAAACCTGTTGCCACCGGCACAACAGATATGACGGCGACTGTTTGACAAATAATAAATCAACTGAACGGAACTAATGGCCAATTTGCAGTGCATTCAGCAAAGGTGAGCTGTAAGGGACCGAGAGAGACAAAAGACCAGGCAAGTTCAAGGGACTGGATCTGAGCCCGTTTTCGCCGTCAATTATGTAAATAGAATTAGATTAAGAACTGCAACTGGACTCCTGGGGAGCATTAAAAACAAAAGAGGCTTTCTGTGTCTAACCCTGATTGTGTTAGTAGGATTCCCTACTCAGTCAAATTAAATCTCAGTGTACAGGTCACCCAGGTTCAATTCGGTAAAGAAGCTCCACTGGGTGTGGAGGGTGTAGTCATGACCACACTGAAATAGAACAAAGCTCCTGACTGCTTTGTTTGGCTCATGACGTAAAGACCTGTCATAGAATCTTCTCAAGCATCAATAGAGGGTTTGCCGAGGCAAAATAAAGAGGGCGTGAGATAGTTGTCTTCTTTTAGAAATTGATGTATGCATCTGGCAAACTGGTTATGCTCCAAAAACATCATACAGTTTCAACCTTTCTAAAAGTAGCACATGCTGGAAAAACAAATCAATGTCAAAAAAAGTGATATGAAAAATATGAAAGCCCTCAAATCTGCATCTGGCTTCTGATTAGGTGATGTGTTACTGAGGCCAAGAGCTTTTTAAAAACAAAAAATAGTTTAGACCAATGATCTTCAAAAGGAGGTCTGTGACCCAAAGGGGGTCTTCAGAGTAAGTGAAGGCGGGGGGCCACCAAATTATGTTAAAAAATATTTTTTGAAATATGTCTGAAAATATACATTAATATGAAT
>NC_045734.1:6087903-6107799 GCF_008692095.1 Etheostoma spectabile | reverse complement strand
AATGTGGCTTCCAATGTAGATGTATGTTTAATGTTAAAACATGATGTCAACCAAGTTTAATATGCAACGCAACTGTATACAATATATGCAGAAGGGGGTCCCTACTCAGTCTCTTTTTCAGCTTAGGGGTCCCTGGCCTAAAAAATGCTGAAGACCCCTGGTTTAAACTATTAGGGGCCTTCTTGCCGAGAAACTCTATCATTACTTTCAGCAAATAGGCAAATAAGTGTCTAAATGTCAGGTTCTCCATCAGGATAAATCAGCAGCAAAGACCTTATAAGTGGCCTTGCAGACGGGTTGACTGGGCCCTCATGGGTGCCTTGGTGGGGACAGTTTCTCACCTCTGAAACAGCAGCTTGATAAGGGTGCTGGTGGAGGCGGTGAAGGCCCTGTAGGTGGAGAGGAAGACACGGATGAAGTCGGGCTCCTGGTGCTCGTGGTCAAGCAGGTGGCTGAGCAGACGCTCCAGGGTGGCGGCCTTCAGCCTGCGGACCTTCACCGTGTGGTACTTGGCAAATGTTGTAGGGAGGTCTGCCGCGTCCAGGCTCTGGAGGATGGGCTCCCTGAGCAGCGTGACACCAAACACAGCCCCGTCCTCCTTCTCCTCCCCCCACTCTTGCACCGGGTCCTGCAGCAGAGAAACCAAGGTCATCAAGATCTGGCAAATAATCACCTAAATACACGATACAGCCTTCTGTTCTGCTTCACGAGATGGTAGATAACACAGACTTCATTGTGCAATGTGGCATATACAACATAAAAGGAACCCATACAATAATTTATTGTACCGAGAGGAACAAATAACACAACAAGAAACTTCTGCAAAGTTTTTCTGAATCCCCGGCAGTTATGGTGCTTTTTCGGCACCAGCTGCTTGACGTAATTACCGTGACAATAATACACATCTAGAACTCATGACGAATGAATTAAGCCTTCAGACGGAGTCAATTTGTTAAAAAAAAAACACCAAACTCAACGTCACTTAACCTCATTCTTGAGATTCTTCTTGCAACCCAGCCTTGAGCTCTGACTCAGACAGACACCTGGTGAATGGGCCCATCATTGGGCAAAGAAGCGTTCACTTGTTTATGTCCACAAACAAAGGGAGAGACAACATATTGAACCGTCACACAATTTTTTCCTCAATTTAATTCTAACTTTGGATCTGTTTAGATAGCAACATCGTTACGTTTCCCCTCAAACTACACATTACAAAACTGCAGAGAAACAAAAGAAATTGTCAAAGAGAGATCAGGAGGTTTTTCCTTTGACCTGGACCAACAAGTAACCACGTTTCACTGGATTTAAGTGTGAGGGATACGCTATCGCAATCATTATCACAGCATTAGCTCTCATATTGTCATATTGTTTTACTCTGTATTTTACACTAAAATGTTTTACTTGAAATATTATCAAGCATTGAATAGCTTGGGTTGTGACAGATATCAATCCATTTCTTATTATTTTACACACATGAGAGCTGTAAAAAAAACTACAGATGAAACCTTTGTCATATTTGGAGTGATGATGAACAATGATATTACAAAATGAACGGTACTAAGAGAGGGATTTTACTGTCACACCACAATGCAAGTTAGTAGAAGAAGGTAACAGCTAGATGCGTGGCAAGACAATCCATCTATAGGATACAACATGACATGTAACTGGACGGTCAACTATGTGTCCATCAAAGAAAAGCAAAGCTAGGGGCTGAGCTGTTGGCTGAGTCCTGCAGAGGCGCGGGTTCGAATCCCACCTGCTGCCCTTTACTCTATGTAATAAAAGGGAAAAGCACCAGAAAAAAATCTTAAAAATAAAGCAAAGCTATTTGATGCAAGATGTCCCATTATCTGTCCCTTCACTGTCTGATATTCAAATATAATTGTCTGGACTCAACAGTCAGTCAAAAGAACCCAGACAAGAATGTGGGGTTGTTGACAAAATGAAGCATGATGCTTCATGACTATGATATCTGGGTTTAGCCCCCTTTTCAGCAACTTTTCATCGCTTTGAAGTGAGACTGGACTTGTAGAAAACATGGTGGCAGTTTGTCCAAATACACCACAGACAGTTATATACTCACACGGTGTTATTTGGCACATACATGTAACAGAAGCAGACCATGCTTGAGAACAGCCGATATCACATGACAGAAACTCAGACAAAAACAGTTTGCTAGCTGCCTGACAAAATGCGACACTGGTGGACCTAGTTCTCTTTTTACATCATTGCATACATACATACATGGGATATACATGACTGAAACCAGTAACGTTATCTCAATGTGTCTGTCCGGGTGACCAGAGACGAGACAACAACGTCCACATATTGCTAGCAAGCTGACTGACCACACATGTAAAGTTAGATAATAAATAAATAAATAAATAAATGTTTGACAAAATGACATAGAAATGACAACACATTTCATTTAACCTACCATCGACAACTGCCATTTTCCCATGTTTGTCCTCTCTCTTTAAGAAAAGTTTTCCAAAACCTTGTGTCAGTAAACTCCTTTTGCAGCAGCCCAGGCAGAACTTAAGGAATTAGCACTGTACTGCGACAGCTCACTTCAGTCTGAATAATGTCGTTCATTTTTGAGAATTAATGGCACACAGCACGATAAAGTAAAGGATGAATTGTGTCCAGACGTAACAGACGAACAGCGACACGGGTTGACGGTGGATGGACCAGTTTTTGAGTGGGAGGACAAGTTGAAGGCTGTTTTGCATTGGGCGTGGCTCATGAGAGATGTGTGGGCGGTGCTAAGAGTACTGACCAATGAGGATAAGAAGGGGAAACGCACTACCTATTCTTATGCAGATTTTTAAAAATGAGGCTATGACTGAAAAGAATTGTTATTGATACTCATGGCACTATTACTACAAGCAGTGGGCTCTCTAAAAGAATAAGTTAGGCAAGGCAAGGCAAGGCAGCTTTATTTGTAGAGCACATTTCAGCAACAGGGCAATTCAAAGTGCTTTACACAAAATCAGTTAAACAGATAAAACACAAGTACAAACAGTTAAAATCATAAGCATAAAAAACTACTAAAACATGAATAGACAGTTAAAAACAAAATAGAAAACATTAGGACACATAAAACACAAGAATAAAAGTTACAGGGCAGCATAGAAATTTAAAGAAATGAGCATTCATTTAAGAAAGCACGCATCAAAAAGAAAGGTTTCAGCTGATATAAAAGAACGAGAGTAGCAGCGGATCTGCAGGTTTCTGGAGTTTATTCCAGATATGAGGAGCATAGAAACTGAAAGCTGCTCACCCTGTTTAGTTCTGACTCTGGGACAGAAGTAGACCTGCCAGAGACCTGAGAGGTCTGGGGGGGTCATAGTGTAGTAGCAGATTAGAAATGTATTTGGACCTAAACCGTTAAGGGATTATAAAACTAGCAAGAGTACTTTGAAATCAATTCTTTGAGACACAGGAAGCCAGTGTAAAGACTTAGAACTGGTGTGATGTGATCCAGTCTTTGGTCTTAGTGAGGACTCGAGCAGCAGCGTCTGAATCAGCAGCAGCTGTCTGATTGATTTTTTAGGAGGACCTGTAAAGACCCCGTTACAGTAGTCAAGTCTACTGAAGATGAAAGCATGGACCAGTTTTTCCAAGTCCTGTTGACACATAGTCCTTTAACCCTTGATATATTTTAAGGTGATAGTAGGCTGACTTTGTTGATTGATGTGGCTGTTAAAATTCAGGTCTGAGTGCCATGACTACACCAAGATTTTTGGCTTTGTCTGTTGTTTTTAAAATGTTGTTTGAAGCTGAGCGCAGACTTTTAATCGTTCCTCTTTTTTTCAAAAAATTACCACCTCAGTTTTTCCTTCTAAGTTAATTAAAAAGTTAGTGGGCTAATTAAAGGCATAATACATTACTTACTAAATTATTTACAGTTAAAGTTTATAATGTGTAACTGTTCCGTATTTAAATGTCTAAAAATGACTAGACCTATGTTAGATATTTTGTTGAGTTGTGTGCGTCCATTATCCCAAATATTTCCAACAATGTTCAAACCCAGAAGACATGTAATCTTAATCAAGGACACAATCGCTGCCGCCCATCAATGGACTCATATCCCCTTTGCACATGCATCAAACATTGCGGTTTACTGCCAGAAGCTGCCATAAAATTATTTTTTATCCAGTTTTAAGCCACATTTTTAGATCTTGGTTGTTTTTACTATACATTTTTAACTGGATGAAAGATTTCAGTCATGTGATCTAAAGTTATCAGAAAAACAGGCTTCTTTATTCAGCGTCCAGTCTGGCTGATCGGTTTGTTTTGGAGAGGAGGAGAGTTCTGCGTCTCCCGATGAAATCTCCTGAACATCTGAATCTTAAGTTATCAGAGGTAAAATCGGACTGTAAACGCACATGCATGTAGCGCTTTCTAGTCTTACTGCTATACTGCCATACAAGGTGCCACCTGCTTCTTAGAAGAAGAAAAACACACACACATATGGCACAGCATCAGGAGCAATTCAGGATTTAGTGTCTTGCCCAAGGACACATCAACACGGGACTGCAGGGTCTAGGATCAAACCATCAACCTTTTGTTAGGTAGGCAAGGACTCTACCACCTGAGACACAGCCACCCAAGGGCGCAAAGGTTAGCAGCAGCTCCTCCAATGACGAGCCGAACAGCGTCAGAAAAAAAACCTCCTGAACAATGAACACTGAAGGCATCCTAACTGTGAGAAACTAACTGCAATGACAGCGTTGCTCCATCTTTTGTTATGGTTTTGATTCAGAGACCCCTAGTGGCACAAAATTACATATTGTACATATAACTAAATATATATTGTCTTTGGTTTGTGGGTTTTGGATTAAGTTTTGTGTCAGCATGTCATGTGTAAAGCATTGTTTTAAATGCTGAATTATACAGATCCCACATTGCAGACCTACTAGGTCATTAATTTGAATTACAGCAAACAAAAGTTAAAACGTAGACATAACGACAATTTTCTCTTTTCCTCACAGAAATGGATGGCAGAGACAATACTATTACATTTGGCGTTCAAACATAAAAAAAAAGTTACATTTTCACTAATTTCAATTTAATTAAGCTCTCTGTCCATATCAATATCAAGAGGAGGCTTGCCAGCTTTAAACCTGCCTGTCAGGAAAACATAGTTTATAAAAACTTGGGGGATCATTTTCCAGGAAGAAATTCAATGCAAGATGCAAAAAGAGTGTTCTGTCTACTGAGTAGTTTCAGGCCAACATCGAAATGCTAGGAACTTTGCATTTCAGTGCCAATGCCTCTAAAGAATCCAGTCGGGACAGTTTTTCTCGACGGCCTCTTGCGTTCTGGGGCGTGTTGGGGACGTAGCATGTGAAACAGGTCTGTTCTGCTCCTTAACACTGACTTCGACATTGTGACTTCAAGAAAGGAATGCACAAGTGAAGAGCCTTCGGGAAACGGGGCATTTACTTACACTCAGAGACAAATCGACTAGCAGCAAATCATTACAATGACAATCTAAGCCGATGGGACGTCTTTAATCAGGCTGTCCATTACTCGCTAGTTCAAAGGAAAATAATGAGCTATTGTTTCTCTAATGAGTCTCCTTCCACTGAAATGAAAATCTACAAACATTCTGCCACGTTTTCCCATGTCATGATGTCACCCAGTCTCTCTACAGAGGCTCAATAAAAGGGCAGAGAAAGTGCCAGGAGAGATCTCAATTAGTACTCATTAGACACGTGAATGGATGATGAGGTGACAGGCGAGCAACAAGCAGAAGCATGCATGCATGCAAGATGATGCCGAAACATGCGGGTTGAAGTTGTGTGCTCAAAACCCAAAGCTCATTGTAGCTGGAAATACACAGCACACCCACATTATCACAATATACTTCCTGGAGTGCCCGCAGTGTCACTAAATGTCTGGTGCTGATGACGTCTTGAGTGTAAAAATGTTAAGCTGAACACGAAAAATTTCCCAGAGAGAAACCTGACGTAGACAATGACTCAATGCATGACAACTGTTCACAACATTGACAGAAGGACTGCCAGTCCCGCGTGGGACAAGAGACTCAGCTCCAGCACCACAGCGAGCAACTCCGAGCGCATCGCCGATCCAAGGATCCCACGGGATATCGGGATGCCTGATACTACCACTTCTATCAGAGGACACTCAATACAACAGGGAATCTAATCCAGGAAGGAGCCAATCAAAATGAACAATCATTCAGCAGTCTAATCATTTAAGATAGCACCACTACTGTACTTAAAGGTAGCAACACCCAGCCTCACTACATACACATTACTCCTGTTAGTGTTTTGTCAAGAAATCAATTACTAAACCAGGAAATCAAACAAACATCCTTTTGATAATTGATAAATTCCTCATCTATCAAGCAAAATGCCAAATATTTGCTTTGGAGGCAAAATAATTAGGCAATTACCGTTAATTAGTTGATCAGCAAAAAAATCGACAACAACTGTTGATGTATTATCGTAATTCTTAAAATTGATTAGTTTTTTTATTTTAAGCAAAAATGGTAAAATCTCACTGGCTCCTGCTTCTCAAATGTGAACATCTTTCTTTTCTAATTTTACAGACCAAACTATTACTTAGACTATTATTATTATTATTATTATTATTTGCTGGTTCTAGCGTAGGAAAAGTGACGATCGGCTGCTTTTCTTTTGCAGCCAAAATACCCTCAGGCATTTGAATGTGTTGCGTCTCATGCAGCCAAAACACATTTTAATTACCAGGCAACGTTTAACATCATATTACAATATGAATATTATATTAACTCCTACTTTCAGACATTTTAATGTTCTACTTATGATGAATCCTCCAGCCTCTGAGAGACCCTCCTACGTTTGGTGTGTGTGTGTGTCATCCACCATGCTCTGTTTGCCCAATAACCCAGGTTTTCACAGGGTAGATTTATGTGTTGGTTTGACTTCTTTGAATCATTTTCTTGACCCCCATACAACAAAATTAGAGTTTTAAATAAAGTGAGGTTTGAGGACACAGAGAGCAGATGTCATAGTTAACTGCAGCACAGGAACACGACAGGTGAATCCCGCATTGCTAATCTGGAGTTCAGGGCATACGGGTTCTGACTCACCTCGTACTGCCCATCAGTGTCCAACATCTGGAAGCTTACATTAAAACTGTACAGTAACCTCACGTCTATGTTTACTCTGCAAGAATGCAAAACCTGTTTCCAAATCCTATCCCAAAACAGAGATTACAGTATGTTTAAAACCACTGTGAATCTGGATGAGCTCTGATGAATGGAGTGATGATTCACCTAAGAGCTGGCTCCATTTAACTTAAAAGCAATTATGCAAATAGGCAAAAACATTCCTGAGATGCTGAACATAGCAGTCATAGTTGGCTTTGCATGTCTACAAGCAGGGAGGGTTTCCCATGTTACAGGGACAAAGCATGCATGTGCATCTTCAGTGGCAACGTGACTCACTCATTAAATAAAGGTGGGCTTTGTCACACGTGTTGGCCACTTTCTTTGATCAACTCACAGAAGAAGTCTTGAGTCTTATGTTCAGGGCATACGGGTTCTGACTCACCTCGTACTGCCCATCAGTGTCCAACATCTGGAAGCTGGTCAGCCACACACCGGGCTCTGTGTCCATGTGGACATCCACCCACTGACTCTGCCTGAGCCAAAGCAGATTCTTCATCCTGGCCACCCTACTGCGGAGGCCGCGGGACTCCCCTCCATCACCGCCTCCAAACACAGGAATAACGGTCCTCATCTCGTGTTGTGTGTCACGCTTACGGGCCCACACACAGCTTGTCAGATCTCTCCCACACCTGCTGCCTCATCTCTGCGCGGGAGGAGAGTGAAAACATTAGGAATAGTCACTCGCTGTAAAATGTTCTTGTAATTTCATGTTTTTTTACAACCATCAAAGAAGTATCCCAGTCAGATAGTTACATATTTAAACCTACTGTTCTGGGACAGAAATCGGGTTCAGTTATGAGCCTAACTCAGGTCATTAGGAGCAACACAGCACAATGATGTAAATGAAATGAAAAGGGCACATAAAACCTCTAAACTGACGCATAAAAATTAATTTTTTTTCTGAACTGATTGAGGAATCCTCTCTACAGCTTTACAAAAGCATATTGAGGACTGTCTCTCTGTCAGTACTGTTTTTACTGAGATGACAATACTGGAAAAGTGTAGACCTACATAATATTAACTTTATTTATAGGATCATTAATACAGTCTCAAATGGCTTCAAAATGGGTCCATCATGAGAACAATCACTGAAAATATGAAGACTACAATGAGGTACAGAATATGACTTTCAAGTCAATGTTCAATACCAATAAAATACATTTCTTTAAAAACAAAAAGGTACAAAATCCACATTATTCAATGACATGTAGCTATTGAGAGCAATGTTTCCTCAACGAAACCCCAAATCTTAACATTCCAAACGTACTTTGAATACAATTAAAAACCCTATAAAAAGACAAATAGTTACTTTACCATAACCTTGCTTGTCGCGAATCTGCGTCTCCTGAGTCCTGATGAAGTTCAGTCCGGCAGCCACAATAGTCAGAGACAGTGTAGAGACAGTCAGTGTCCAACTTGGATGGAAGAGACTCTGGCATGCATCACTGAGGACTGATTGTTCTTTGTGTTTGTGGGTGGATAATGCTCTATGCGCATGTTTACGTGGGTGGGTGTGTGTTGGACTGGCCTCCTTCTGTTGGCTGTACACTGTAATATATAATGTGTCCCTTTTTTGATTTCATTTCACATCCCATCATTCCAGTTCACTAACCACCTCATTAGAATAAAAGCACAAACTCTCTTCACCATCACTACAACAGTGTGGAGTGACATACAAACACTGAAGGCAGCACACATATTGATGGTTAGATTCTGCTTACAGAAAGTGCACAGACATGCGTCATCCACATTATTATTTTTCTTTCAGTGTGACTCTAGTTAGCTAATTTGAACTGGCTGATGATATTAAAAGAGTTTGTTGAAACCTGTTAAAGGCCGAAATGTTTCTTACCTGAGGTTGGGTAACAGTGCGCTGTTCAGACAGGGTGCGTCTATAAAAACGTGACAAATTCGCCATTTAAAACATCCACAGACTGCTGATACGTGTTAAATTGGAGGCCGGGGATCCCTCCTCACGCTGCTGGCAGCGATTCAAAATCTGCACCAGGACGCGCAGGCCCGCCTCCTCTCACTGATTGGTCGATCCGCTAAAAAAAAAGCAACAACAACATACCATCTGCAGCAGGTGATGTTAACCTGCACCTACAGATAAACACGCATACATATCTATAAAATAGGGATATTCACACACAAACACGCACAAACACACAAACTTTCTTCACAGGCATCTTACAAAGACACATAAAACAAAAGAAGGGGGAAAAAAGATCCTATGGTTTCTCTGGCCAGCCTGTATATTATCAGTGTCCAACATGATGGAGGTTCTCTCAAGGCTGTGGGACATTCAATCAAACTGTATTTATGATAATGTTTAATATTTGATGTGCTATTTGTGTGATGAGTAACAAGTACAATAGTTAAACCTGTAATGTAGCTTGGTTAGCTTTGGTCTTTGTTTGGTATTACAGTATAAGGCATATCAGGGTCACTATGAAAATAAAAAATACACTACTTTCGACGCATACACCGTTTTTCCTTTATGTGCTATTTATAGTTTGTTTTGTTTAATTTTTATATTTTTATCCCTTATTGAAATTGTTTTCTTTTTTTCTTATCTTTTGTGAGAGCTTGGACGAGTGTGTCACGAGTCACAATCAAATTTCCTTCTTTTACATGAAACTTTATTTTCTTTGTCAACTTCTGTGTGGCCATTGCAGTTTTGCCCCTGACCTTGCCCCAGGTTGTCTGTCTGGTTACACCCTATACACTGTGTACACTACTCTATATTTAATTGTTGGTAACTGGGGCAGCTGCAATTATTAGACAATTAAAAACAGTGTACATCATAAGGTTACCTTCTGACATTTTGGCACAAAGTATTATTGATAGATAGATAGATAGATAGATATTGTCCCAGGGGGAATTTGTTTAGGTATATGGACACATAGAAACAAGCACATTACCAAACAACAGTGACACCATATTTGTATTGTTCTTTCAATAACTCAAAACGTGTTCCACCTAACACCCAACAGCTGGCTCCATCCACCTTAAAGCATTTAAGCAAAGAGGCACAACCCTTTCTGAGATTCTGATCATAACAGAAGTAGGTGGCGCCTCATATCTACAAGCAGCGGACGTTTTACGCAGGGACAAAGCATGCATGTGCATCTAAAGTGTCAATGTGATTCACCATCAAATAAAGGCAGGATTTGACACAGGTGTTGGCTTTCAGTGACCTGCACCATGTCTGTAAGCTAAAACCCCTGACATTCACAATGAGTAGGTTTCGATCAGCTAGACAATGGAAGAGAACACCTATGGACACAAGTTACCCGTTCTGCCAACGTACAGACATTTATTGTAAAAGAAAGTACAATAAACGATAAAAAAGTGAATGCAATTTTTATTGGCTTCCCATGAGGCAGAGGGTGGAATTCTGAAAAGGTGAAAAATTAATAGGCAGAGAAATAACTGTTGATGCAACATTGACACCTGACGGAGAACATTACTGTTGTCAAAACACATCCACTTCTACAAGTAACCAGCTTTAAAGAAACAAACATCTAGGATGGTTCTTAATTTTTCTTGAGTCTTGGGACTGTGGTGTTGTTTCAGAATTTGCCCTTCTTCTTCTTCCAGGGCTTCTTCTTGTTATTGGAGTCGATGATCATCAGAGACTGGCGCTTCAGTGCCTCACGTGAGATGACGTCAGCCTCGTCCTCTTCACTGTCGTCCTCTGAGACCCAAATGGTGACAGTTTAGACTCTGTGTGTGTCTGTGTGCGTGTGCGTATGTGTGTGTGTGGCTCCCAACTCACCGTCATTGAAGATGTCCAGTCTTTGGTCGTCAGGCAGCTTGACGCGGATGTTGTAAGCTGGCAGTTTCCCCTCAATCCTGACATAGAACTGCTCAGAGAAACAAAAAGGAAATAATAAATGATTACCATCAAACATTTATTTGCCATCGTAGCTTATAATATTCAATATTATTCTTCAAAGTCCCCTATATCCATGAAATCCTAGTGTATGTAGGTCTGTTCATGCAGGAAACATTGCAAAACTGATCAAAAGTGTAGCCTATTGATTTTTCAAGTCTTGTAATATAAACAGAATTTCACAAATATCTAAAGGACATTAAATTAGTGTGAGGCCAGTTAAGAAACAGAAAACTTTAAAAGAGCCAGTTGAAGTTGTAGGAATGGATGTACTGTACTTCTCTATGGTATAGGTGCAAGCTGTTTGACCAGGACAGCCAAGCAGTTTCTAACAGTACCGGTCATGCAAACAAGGCTGCATTGATTTACTTTTTTTTTTTTTAAAGATCAGCTCATGTGGACGTCACTTACAAAGATTATGCCTTCTAAAACTGCGTCTGAGAGTAAAAAAGTCAATGTCATTAGCAAAATGGCCCACACACTGTTAAGTGTTTCCTATGGTACACGCTGATATCCTTTGTTCTCAAACAGAGAAGGTGCTGCCGAGTGTTAGTAATCAAGAACAAACACTTCAGGTGGCTCTAATGGCTGCCTTTCCATTCAGATAAGCTATGCTAGCACAGCAGCATGCGTGCATACGTTCAGCCACGCAGCGTTCATTTGTCGCCCCGTGCAATGTAGGCTTAAACAAGAGCCACAATGTGCCCATTGCCAAACTGCATTTATAATTAAAAGTTAGTCAATTCTCAAACCAGAATTAAAAATGAAATATTAATTATAATAGGGTTTGGGGAATCAGTTTCTGGAACCATTTCATCAGTTACAGAGATATGTATGTTAGTCACACAACCTTCAAGTCACCAGAGACACCCTTCGCTTTCACGTCATTTCTCTTCTGTCTGTGGATTGGTACAATTGCTCAACAAGCAAGCAGGCTAAGAAACCAACCTAAGCAGTGTGTTCTTTCTGTCTGGCTATGTCCCCTATGTCCTAGTACTCCTAGTGTTTCACCCTATGCTACACATACCCCCTACACACAACAAACAGCGCTGGCCGCTGTCATTAAAACTGTACAGTAACCTCACGTCTATGTTTACTCTGCAAGAATGCAAAACCTGTTTCAAAATCCTATCCCAAAACAGAGAATACAGTGTGTTTAAAACCACTGTGAATCTGGATGAGCTCTGATGAATGGAGTGATGATTCACCTAAGAGCTGGCTCCAATTAACTTAGAAGCAATTATGCAAATAGGCAAAAACATTTCTGCGATGCTGAACATAGCAGTCATAGTTGGCTTTGCATGTCTACAAGCAGGGAGGGTTTCCCATGTTACAGGGACAAAGCATGCATGTGCATCTTCAGTGGCAACGTGACTCACTCATTAAATAAAGGCGGGCTTTGTCACACGTGTTGGCTGCACCATGTCTCTAAGATAAAATGGTTCCATCAGCAGGACAATGCTGGTTGGTTAGAGTTTGTCAGATTAAAATGAATCTTGTCCCAACAAGTGTCATTTCACACTTTAGGTGTTTATAGGCTTGCTTCTGCTGAGGCCACTTTCTTTGATCAACTCACAGAAGAAGTCTTGAAAATGCAACGCAACGAAGTGCGATCTCAGCAAATAATTCACCCTTATGGGTGAGGATAATGTGAACTGGGAGGATAAATCTAAGAAGAAAAAAGTAATACTGATTACAGAGAAATTTCACGTGAAACAATTAATAGCCGGTCCAACAAGAATTGAAAAACATTCCAGTACACAAATTGATGTAATATTTACTAACAAAAAATAGATTCAAGAACAACTAAGCCAAAGAGCCTCCCAGACATACCTAAAGCTAGGTGAGAAGAATGTCAGTGAAGTAAACAGCATGAACTGGGACCATGGCTGTAACACCTTCAGCCTTAGAATCAATTCCGTGAGGGAACGATATTGTGACATAAACTAGAAGAGACACTGACATGCTGATTTATAAAGGTTTAAGAAACAAAGTTATCCAAGAGGCAAGATGTGCTAAATCTCGTTTTTTATCTCATTATATTGAATGAGGAAAAGGCAACAGTAAATTGATCTGGAAAAACATTAATAATCTCACAAGTAGGACTTAGAAATAATAAATACATAATTTTTTCTTGAGTCTAGAGTCCATATGAGCTAGGAAACAAAAAGGATATTATTTAGATGCTACAGGCCAGATTTCTTTGAGCAGTTAGAGACTAATAAGTGAACAAAAGAATCAGCGCCTTAACAAGCAGCAAATGTAGAGATGCTTTCCAGTCTGATACTCACAACATGTATCTCGGCCAATAACATTGTTGTTTTTTGTTATTATTTTTCAATAGAAACATAACGCTTAAACAATATACAAAAAATACAAAAGATACAACTTTAACTCTTGACGTGGGGAGCGCTTTAGCTCTTTTTGTGTTTTGCTTGGAAAAATTGGAAGTCCATGTAGCAAATGAGAGAATGGATCAAAACCCCTTTAGATAATGGAGATGGGCAATCAGTCAACGACAGAAACGACTTGACCAATCAGATTTGACTCACCTCCTCTTCCTCCATCTCCTTCATTATAGCAGCCAAATCCTTTCCGTGAAGCTCCTCCTGTAGTGATAGCAACTTCAGCTCACACTGGGTCAACAGCTCCACCACAAATTCATCTGAGTCTGGAGACACATCAGCCACTGTGTCCTCACTCTGGAGAGAAATGGAAGAAGGGTGTACACAAATACGCTTGCTTGTCACCAAACATCCTGATAGGTAAAGAATTCAAACTAAAGACGTATGGGTTGATGGGGAAAAGAAAATGAACACGTATTACAAATATGACGGCTGATTAAACCCTGGAGGTTAAACCTACGGTCGTGATGGTTGAAGTTGTATTTACCAGTGTGATGTGTTGAAGTTTGTCTGCGAGATGCTCCACTCCGGCTCGGACAGTACCGAGGGCTTTAACGAGCCACTCCAGGCGCTCTTTACATGCATCACACTTCTGCTGTTGGGCCTGCAGTTGCTGCTCACACTCCTCCAGCATCTGTCTGTCACTACCAAAACACACACAGAGAAAGAGTCAAGGCTTGAGAATAAACCTTACACAGCTGCATACACAACGCCGTTGATCCTCAACTACTGTCTGAGTGTCTCACCTGGAGAGTTTAGCCTCTCCAGAATATTTCATATCCTGGAAATGTTGGTTCAGAAGCTCCTTCTGCTCCTTCAGCTGCTGCAGCACCTTTTCATTCTCTTTCCTCAGCTGCTCCAGATGTTGGTGGGTCTCCTTTTGTGTGATGAAGCGCTCCACTATCTCCTACACATGAGAAGAAGAAAAACATACATGTAAACGCAATGTACAGCGTATGTGTGAGAATCCACAGCTGGTACAGCCAATACTTTTCTTTCCACATCCATACCTGTATATCTGTGACTCCGGTGGCCTCCTTGATGCGTTGGAAGGCCTCCTCAAAGGAGGAGATGGCCTTCTCCTCTTCCCCTGCCATCCTGGGGGTGCTGCGCTGGGCCTCACTGCTCAGCTCGTCTGGCTGCATAGTTGTTCTCTGAGCCTAAAGATGGCAGAGATTATTAAAACTCAAAACATTCATTAATCATTTCACTCTACAGATTGCCTCTGTTTTGAATGAAACTATATATATATACAGTATCTATGTGTATAAGTGTACATGTATATACCATCATCTGTATCTCACCCTTCTATCAACTTTTTCAGCATGGGCCTTGCGCTCGTCAACTTTTCTCCTGTAGCTTGCTATAATATGCTCTCTCTCCTTGCGCTCCTTGTAGAGCAGTTCCTCCTGCTGCTGTAATTCAACCTAGCAGGA
The DNA here is from genome assembly GCF_008692095.1 of Etheostoma spectabile. NCBI lineage: Eukaryota > Metazoa > Chordata > Actinopteri > Perciformes > Percidae > Etheostoma > Etheostoma spectabile. The sequence continues at coordinate 6,092,874 of NC_045734.1, read as the reverse complement.
AGACGAAGGGAAAAAGTGTGTAACTTTGTTTTGGGGGGAAAAAAGTACAGTACAGTGATAAGGTAGACTTAATTATCTGTATTTGCAAGTTGTATTGCGGTATATGCAGCAGCATTAAAAAAACAACTGAGTAAACACTGAAAAAGCCATTGCAACTGCTTTACTTGTGAGTCATTTAACTTAATAATGATTAGTGACTCATCCTTGTGACGCATTTATTAGAAACATGCGTGTCGCGAACTCCTAGCATAGGAGGTTGAAGGTCACCTTAGCAGCTTCTTTAGAAAGCTGGGCGTTGTTGTTCATGACCTGCATGTTTTGAAGCTCCTCTCTGTGCTTCAGGATTTCTGCCTCCAGACTGTCCAACTGGCCATGGAAAGTCAGACTCTCCTCCTGAAGCGGTGACAGTGGAAAAGTGAGGGGTAGAAAGAGAAAGGACAAGAAATATGGATGCAAGGGGCAGCGGGTGTTTAGAACATTAAAAGTATAAGATCACAAGAGGACTGTTGCAACACTGTGTCCAGGACCACCTCAGGAAATATTACTGGCTGATCATTACAGTAGGTTGTGATCTAGAAATGAAAGCCTGAAAGCTTGATCTATTAATGCACTTCAGTTGCACCGGATAAGCCCATTAACCAAATATAAAAATGTAACTGTAAGGAGATTTAAGTGCATTGTCGAGTATTGGGAATATCTGTTTACATATCACAAACAGAATTGGATATCAAAGGAACAACAAAGAGTCTTAGCACAGGCATCACAGCAGGGTTCAAAATTAACACAATCTACTAGCAAAAAGTTGGTAAAATATGCAATTGGCTGGTATATTTGCTTCACTCACCAGCCCAAAAAAAACATGGTAATCTATTAAGTGGCTGGAAAAAATTGAACATTCACTAGCCATTTGGCTGGTGGACAAAAAACTTCATTTTGAACCCTGCATCACAGCATCCATTTTTTCTTCACATGACACCTGGAGGAAATTATAAGCAGGCTGTACAAAACACTGATGATGAAGTACTTTTACTCTGATAAGGGTGTCTGCTGATGCACATAGACTGTATGATAATGCATAGTTACCATATTTATACATACGTATACATCTACAGCAGCTCAGCAGAATGACACAAACCATTATGGGAGGTGGTGCTGACAATACCCCTGCAACATGTCAAGCAATGTTGAGTACAAACATTATTCAGAGGCTAACAATGTGTATGTTGGATAAACCTGCAGGTGACTTTTGAGTTTCTGATAGTTAGTCATGATGTTCTCAGCTTCTTTGCACTTAAACTGGGTCTTCTCCAGACTGTTCTCCAGCGCCCGCAGCTTCTGCAGACACACAAACGCACACATTGTTTAAAAAGTGTTCTATTCTGTCATGTACTTCATGAGAGTGAACATTAGAACAAAAAATGAAAAATAGATTTTCATGTTTTGCACATTTCGGCATGAGCTTAAGAAGTAACCACCATGGCATCTTCCTCTTGTTTCTGTGCACGAGCATCGGCAGACGGTGCTCCGCTGCTACCCTCTGGTTTCATTCTCTGATATCTCATCTTCAGCTCTTCTAGGCGACGCTGGTGGGTCTGGGTGGTGTGTTTAAGGGCATTGAGACGCTTCATCTTGGACAGCACCCTCTGGTCAAGCGTCAATAGGGCTGCCTGAGAAAAGAGTAATGACAGGGAGAGTGTGTGAGTGCACAAGAGAGACAGTGAGGGGAAAGTTGTGTTCTTGCAATTGGTGAAAATTGTCCAAAAATATAATTTTATAGTCCACTACTATGAACTTTATACAAATTATGTCATATTAATAATTAGAGTGAACAACAATGCGGCTATGAACCGTGAATCGTACAGTATTTATGGTCCTTCCTCTCACCTTCCCTGACATGTTGCGGTAGGCATCCTTCTCCAACCCTCTGTTTTGAAAGGCCGCTTTGATGATATTTTTATCACCCTGGGAGACAAGACGCCAAAATGGAAAAAGATGGAAGTAAGTCGGATTATCATGACTTGTGTGACGTTGCGCCTGTTTTCTTTGACTAGGATATGTGAGGACAGAGCAGAAGCAACTAAGCTGGGAACGTTGCCTCTGTTTATGGGACTTACAGAATTCACGTCTGCCAGCTTTCTGCACAGCCTCTTGTTCTCCTGCCTCAGCTGGCGGATGGTATCTCTGTTCTTCTTTATGGTGGACTGAGAACTCTCATAGTATGCAGTTCTGTCGCCCTCTGGTGGACACATTCACAGTTACACTAACACTAGCTACATTAAGGTTTGCCGACTTATTATGCATTAATAACACAGCAAGTTGCTGTTTTTTTTACATATTTAGTTATGGGGTTAACAGTGGCTAGACATGGCAACCTCAATATAGCAGCTAGCAAAGTACGCGTCCTTCCGCATGAACTGAAAAGCGACGCGCAGACTAATTACTTGGTAAACAAACTTACCCAGAAGTTGGATTTTTCGCTGCATCTCCGTTATTTGGTCATGCAGCGGAGGTTTCATTGCGTCGGCACTAAACGGCATTTTCCCGCTTCGTTGTTGTTGAACACAATTAACGCTGACGAAGAAAATTCGCACTCAATCGGTGTTAGCTTGACCTGAAAGAAGACCACCTCTGGTAGGCTCCAGTGTTGCCTAGCAACCTGTACACGTACGCTAAAGTGAGGCTCTGATAAGTTTCACATTAACCCTTTCGAGGCACTGTGGTGATTAAAGCTTAAGCTATAAAATAATAAATAATAAATGGTAAATACAATACATTACTCACTTAGGGACATGTCCCCTTTTTAGTTACTAAATATTTAATTCAACCATTTAACAGTTTATTTATTTTAGAAGTGCCATTAAATAGCCTAGGAAAATGACTAAGTATGCTATGCTGCTCCTGTAAAACAGTGATAAACAAAGGCTTGCATAAGGACAGAGGACGCATTCAGCCTATACAATTTTTTGTCCTTTAAACACTGACATGGGAACACAAACTTTTATTAGTTTACAACAAAATGCAAGGTTGTCTTTTACAAACTCAAAATTTGCATATTAGCCTAATCATGGATATACAGTATATTATGTGCAAAATATTGACAAAAAATAACACAAGCTGTTCACACAAACAATTACGACTGCATATTCAAGTTAAAGCACTTGGTTCATTTGTAATTTCTTAAAGCTTGGAGTGTCATACTAAGCTTTTAATCGCAATTTAGCAACTTTGCTTTGGTGAGCTAATTTCCAACAGTGCAATATGCTTACTTAAACTGAAAAAGCACAGCTTTATTTATATATATCAACATCTGTCATGAAAGGGAGATCTAATTTGAAAGAAACTGGACCCTTTAAAGATTCAACAAAAACTGCATGACAAAATACACACAAAGTGACAAAAAGACCTAAATTTACAATAAAAACACCTGTGGCAAAGCAAACTGTTGCTTAAATTAACTAGTTATCATTTGAAAGTCAAGCTTACAAATTCCTTCCAGTATAAAATCCTACTTGGGAAAATACAGGGAGTCAATGAGCTTTGTAAGGCTTTGTAACTACATACCAAAGGATCAATAATATCCAACAGACAACATAAATGAATCTCATTTGGCAGCATTACACCAACATACTGTTACATACATAATGTAGCACAGGAAAACACTGAAATATCTCCTTAATCTCTTATTTTTAATTTACACACACACACACACACACACACACACACACACACACACACACACACACACACACACACACACACACACACACACACACACACACACACACACACACACACACACACACACACACACACACACACACACACACACACACACACACACACACACACACACACACACGACTTAATCTAAAGATTTGGCCTGTTCATTGGTCTTGTTTAGGAGGCTGAGCAGGTTCTGCGACATGAAATACGGCCTCTCTGCTGATCCATCGTTGCGCTCCAGATCCTCCACTGTGACATGGACAGAAGCGGGTGAGGAACAACATCAGCATGCTAACACTCAAGAGTCATTTAACCAGTCTTGCATTCATAAATTGTCCATGAATAGTCTGTTTTGCCTTTCATCTGACAACAATAATTTAACATAGCCCTTCACGGAAGGGAGAACCAAAAGAGACACCAAGCTGTAAAGCAGTGTTTGGCTGCCATCTCTGGTTTAACATGTCAGGTCCCTTGGGTGTGATCAGAAGTGTGCTGTGTTGTCCCGGTAACCACAACCAACAGTAATGCCCCCTGGGGCTGTAACGATACACCAAACTTTGGTTTGGTTCACTTCGTTTTTTGACCCACGATTCGATACAAACCTCGATTGTTTTTTTTCTTCTTTTTTTGGGGGGGGGGGACGTCCCTTAGTAAACGTAATACAACATTTTTTCTGCCACATGGCATTTTTTTGTCATTGATTACATCCCAGTTTGGAACACAGTAATACAACAGATACCTTTATATTGATTGATTTCAATGTTGATCGAGTACCTTAAATTAATGTTTTCAAAATCGTTTCGGTGGTTCATTAAGTAACCATTACTTGTTTTGAAGGCTGAGTGGTACTCCCTTGACAAGTCAAGGTTCTTTAACATGTTAAATTGTTGGAGTGCCCCTTTAAGACTAAATCAAAGTCCTGGCTGATTTTGTTGGACATGAAAACTCACCTGCCTCCAATACGCCAAACCGCCTTAAAACCCACACAACAGAACTACTACGATTAAATACAATCACTTTTAATCAAGATTTACATCCAATAAATATGGAATGTCATCAGCAATTTCATTGGGAAATCAACTTACATCTTTCCCGGTGACAAACAAGAAAAAAGGGTACAAAAGCATTCAGAGGATTAAGATGTTAGTTGCGAGCATTCAGAAGGCCATGTCAACACCATGCAGCACTTAGACAGAGAGAGGATAGGGACAGAGCAAGGCAGGTGGGTCAGTAATCAACTGGGGAGGT
>NC_045734.1:6074813-6087893 GCF_008692095.1 Etheostoma spectabile | reverse complement strand
GGGGGGGGGGTCACGAGAGATCACGATGGCTGCGTCATAGAGACACAATCACAGCACATACGCCAGTCCGAAATACCAAGGCAAGTAGGTGGCAATACAATACACGGGATCCCATCTTGGATCTCTACAAGACTGAAGCCAAAAAATCTATAATAGACGTTCACTACTGTATATATACAAGTTCCATAGAAGAAAAAAAAGGATCAAATATTCATACAGTATATCAAATGTGTCTGTAACATTTTGGCGTCAGCTGGTATTATTGTAAACAGTGAAAGACATTCACCATTGATTGAGATGTGTGTGTTGTGAGTGTAAACACGGTACTTAGAGGTTCTGTAGTGCATTCATTAACAGGGTTCAGACAACAAATATTAGTGACAGTAATCAGGCACAGGTTCAGTACTCACAATGTTCTACAGATCTGCACAATATAAAAACCAACACTGTTCTACAACCAACACAAGAGAGCATTTTTTTTGTCAAGCTACAGAGATGCACTGGGCTTTTCACCTGCTTTGAACTTCACGTGTGGACCACAACCCTCTCCAGCTGGACATCACATCACTCACATAGCAAGGCCATCTGAAATTTTAGCTTGCTGTACATTTAACAGGCGTATGTCACACAGTTGTAGACACAGTTCTTTCATTCTTTATGAGGTTTACCAAGCCTCATTTTTTCACTCTTGCATTACTGTTAACATCTACTTCTGCGGTGCAGAGGGAGGATTTTCCTCCAAAGATTCCTCTTTTTCCTCTTTCTTCTCATCGGTCTTCTCTGTCTTTTCCTCCGGTTTCAACGCCTGCTGTTCCACCTCTTCCTTCACCTCTGCTTCTTCTTTCTTTTCAACCTCCTCATCCGCAATGACTTTTTGTTCCTTGTTTTGCTCCTCTTTCGGCTCTTCGGCATCCGTCGCCGTGGCCTGCAGAGGCTGCTCCTCCTCGTTCCCCTGCTTGAGCACCGTCTGCTGTTTCAGTTGGATCTCTCCATCTTGGTGCTGCTGAAGAGGGGTCTCCTCCTCCAGTGTCACCTCGTCCGCTTGCTTTGCGGCATCCGCTGAATCGCCCTGCTCGACACCGTCGCGGTCTTCCTCCAAGCTCTTGGCTTTAGAGAGGATCTCGTGCAACTCGGGGGACATATAGTAAGGCCTTTCAGGCGAGCCGTCATTTCTCTCCAAGTCCTCACCTTTTGCGTGTGTGGGGATGTGCGTTTTGAGTTTTTGTTTGGGTTAATGGGAAATTAGGGCAAAATGGAAACATGAAATAAAGGGAATGAGTGAAAATAAAGTAAAGCGAAATTAATGGGAGAAATGAGACAAAGAGAAGAGGAGTCAGAAACATGGCAGGAAGAAGAAACCAGCATTTCAGCTTCAGACAGTTGTATGAGTGCTTGAAAACAGCAAGAAGAGAGGAGAACTGGCTGAATGCAAAGTTACTCACAGAAGCAGAGGAACAGTGTGTCCACACACATGGCGTACACGCTGAAGAAGCCATGGGCGATGAGGTAGGCTCCCACTACCACAGTCTAGGTGAAGAAAATCACAAACATCAAGAACTCTGCTGTGGCATCAAAAATCCACAAGCAAGCGTAAAGCATCAAATCATACAAAAACATATGTCTCTCACCAGTATTGGCACCCAGTAGTAGTTCAGAGATGGAGCAGCATCCTCTATCGTTCTGATTCTTCCAGAGAAGAAGAAGAAAGAGAAGATGCCTGTACAGAAAAAAGGGAATTAGACAGATCTCTCTCTAGTTTAGAAAAAACAGACGTGTGGTCTAAAAATAAAAGCTCTCCTACCAACGATTCCAACAATGAGGAGCTTCCCAAGAAACAGCAGGAAGTCAGTCACTTTATCTAAAACAGCCACCCTGTGTTGAGTATATAGAGTATATCACATTAAACCAGACTATAAATAGCTTAGACATTGAATAAAACATTCTGGATATTAATGGAATGAAATCCCACCTGATAATGTTCCTCATGAGAAGGAAAAAGGCATCTCGAGCTGAGGGGCAGAAACTTTTTCCATAGATGGCAATCTGGAGGAAAAAACAACAATTTACCATTTTGAAAACTTGAGCGGACTCAACATATTTCATTCAGCTGAATCTGTACTCACCATGATGTAGGCATTCCTGTTAAGGAACTTGATGCATTTCTCCAGACACCAGAAGCAGCACTTCATGCAGCTTAGCATGAATTTAGCAAACTTGTTCTGAGCACCTGAAAGGAAAAATGGTCCAATTCATTTATGATTCCACTATAAGATAACTTGCTTTATTCTAACTTTTGGCATTATACATGCATCTATCCAAAACCAGGATTCAAGACTATAACAACAATATCCTACACATAACACACAATCACTAATAAATATATGAAAATGATGAAGATACACGAGCAGGTAATTTATTAGACCTGTTAGTCACATGTTAGTCATTCATCTTGTTCTGAATTAAATCTCCTGACCTTTCAACTTGGTATCCAGGTACTCCAGAAGGACCCTGATGACCTGGACAATAGACAGGATCAGAGAGCCAAAAGCCAGGGAGCCTGTGTGGTATCTGGACAGGAAGAGGGAACAGGAGCCAACATTGTACATCTCTTCTTGTTTACAGTAAACACACCATTGAATGACCAATGGTAAAAAGGCAGCACACACACAGATCTTCAGGACAAAGTAGACTAATCTCTATTTCACCAATTTATTCTGGTCGTATCAAACAGACATGCTAATGTTTCGGCCTGGTGGCCTTCATCAGAGCATGAAGGACAATGGAAGTCATGTCATTTGTAAACAGTAGTTAGCAGGTGATAGTAAGTAAATAAATTGGAGAGATTGAGATGTTTTTTTTAATTAAGTGTTTCATGCAGAACACGGAAGTCATACACCCCTTAATTGAATTATCATTTCTATCAGTAACATACCAATCACATCTATTCTCACATCAAAGTGGCCCATTTCAATATGTCCTCCTCCTCCTCCTCCTCCTCCTCTCTTCTCTCTCTTCCTCTCTTACTTCCTCATACTCTCCTCCCCTCCCCCTCCCCCTCCTCCCCCTCCTCCCCCTCCTCCTCAATGAACCCTGCTACACCAAAGCTTTGGGGGGTTTCTCCATTGTGCTGCTTGTTTCAGCTTAGCATGCTGCTTTGCCGATCCAGTGAGCATTATTAAGAGCAGAGCCATCAGCGCCAAGCAAAACTATATTTCCATTTGTTGCAATAAATGGTTAAATCTATGAGGAGAGTGTTCCTGACTGAATGTTATTTATTTAAAAAAAGAATGAGGAGGTGATCCACAAACAAACAGTGAGATACTGCACACACAAATATGTATTGGGCTTACCGAAGGGCTCGTCCCAGTGAGGAGAAGATGGGGTAAGAGGGGATATCATCCGGCTTTTTGAAGGCCCAGTAATACGAGGCGAAGGCTCCCGACAGAGTGACCTGGCCCAGGGCCGTCACAAAGTTGGCGCACCAGAAGAAAAGGAAGACGTTGTAGAACTGGAACAGGATGAGGTATTTGTGGTAATAGGTCTCCCCACCATAGAAGGCAAACAGGCACTCTGCATCAGGACACTGAGCTGAAGCGTTGGAGGTGTTGAATGTCTGGAGAACAAGAGAAGAGGCAGACCACAGGATCACTGAAGTGAGTCTGTTATAAGATATATTCAATGTACTATATTCAACTGCTTGGCTGTGTAGCGATATATGGGTGATTGTCACACTCTGTTCTCATAAAAGCTTATGCAAGCATTTCACAAAATGTTCTTTTGTTGAAACATGTATCTCACGTTCTCTTATTGAAACATGTATCTCACTAACCAAGGACGGAGGCCCAAACACACTCACACACTATTATTGTTTGTATCAACCTATAACCCAACCACATGATGATTACACACACTCACACACTATTATTGTTTGTATCAACCTATAAATAAAGGAGCAAGGAACTGCCTCGGCGCGACTCTCTCTTGGGTGTTCAGCCTAGCAGGTTGCCCTTTGTACAAAGTAGCTTGGTTGTCCCGTGTCATCTCTTGAGCCATCTTAAAAGTGAAGAGAGAAATCTCTTCACAGAGTCACACAGTAACTTGCGATGCTGTCCAGGCAAAGAGTTTGTTCCTTAAAGGTGTCAAATATTAGCAGAATACAGTATTAAGTTTTTTTGGCTTTTTGGCTGAACCCCGCTCACATCTTCAGTCAGGTAATTTCATCAGGAGTGACATCAAAAGCGTACCTGGGGGTCGCAGGTCTCTCGTGCGTACTCACACTCAGAGTTGTTGAACACTTTGTACACCTGCTCATTAGAGGTGGACAAGAAACTGGTCAGAGTGGTCAAGGAGACTAGGCCAACAAAGGGTGGATATTTCTGAAAAGGTCACAATCGTGATACATTTGCATCTATTTATAAGTCCATGGAAATATGTAACAAACAATAAAAACAATGGCTTCAGCCTTGAGATGTAGTAAATGGGATGGAATCAATGTTTAACTCATGGATTCATTTAGATGATCCTTCAAATTAACAGGTTGTCCAGTTCATTAATTTAGGTAATTTATGATATTTTTTTCCTTATTTCTCTTGTCATTTTTTGGATTACCCCTTAGCATATTTAATGCATTTGTATAGAAGAAAAAAAAGTTTCAAGATGTCTTTCTTTCTTTTTAAATGCAAAAATATAGAACAGAAACTACAAATTGTCAGGTTTCATGTTCTCTGTTTCCTGTTTTATTTTGAGAGTTCTCTGTTCTCCCTTGAGTTGTCTTGTGTTATTACCTGTCCCTGACCCATTGTGTTGCACCTGTCTCATTGTGTCCCCTGTCTTTTGTATTTAAGTTCAGACTTCCCCTTACCCTAGTGCCTTAGTTATTTGAGACTTCTCCTTCTGCCTGACATTTTGGATACCTATACTCGTGAGTTGGGTTATGACAATCGCCTGTTTTCCTGGATTTCCTTTTGCCGGCCAATTATTGGACACTGTTGCTTGAGTTTATTAGCTTGCTAATAAATCCACTGAACTTCACTACTTGAGTCGTGCATTGTGGGTCCATCTCTCTTTGAGCTTGCCAGAAATGGTGCAGTGTAGAGTAGGAAAAAGTTAAAAAGGAGTGACGGCATACAAAGTGACACATTTATGTGTTGATCATCATTGGAACAAACTAAAAGGATACACAGCAGTGATGGCCCAGTAAGCGATCACCACCGCCAGGAGGGCAAAGGTCAGCAGTGGGTAGAACAGCGATGACATCACGTGCCCAACAGCTCTGAAAAAGAAAACAATGGGAACGTTATGTGAAGTTTAAATGTGATACTCTCCAAAAGAAGCAAATATTCCCAAACAAAGAAACGCCGCATAGCACTCTCTTACAGTCCTATTCAAGTGTTAGATCAAACAAATGCAATTAAATTAGAGTAGCATTTTTTCACCGTTTGGAGGCAAGAAGCAGTAAATATTGACATATTACTCCTTTATGATGTTATTATGATAAAGGTATCAGCAAAAAAGTTGTCTGTTTACACATCCAGCAAACATAGAGTCAAATATTAACACTCATTTTTGCTCTGCTTGGTCTCCGCAAAGTACTAATGGCACACAGTATTTTCCCTCTTTACTGAAGCTGCTACATGCTCAACAACACGTTTTGGTACTTAACAGATATAACACTATAACTTAACACTATTTAGATTAGATTAGATTCAACTTTATTGTCATCACACATGTACAGGTACAATGCAACGAAATACAGTTTAGAGAGTTTAGAGAGCCTCTGAGCCGCAGCTAGTGAAAGCGCCGCCACATAGTGGGTTTATCAAAGGTTTGGGCTGAAGACGGAACGCTGCATTTGATGAGAGCTAATAGAGTGAACGAAAACACTAGAGCTGTGGGCTGTAAAACAAAAACAATGAGCAAAAAGAAGCTAAAAATGCTCTGTAGAGCTAAAAGGAACTGCAGAGTTGGGCGATAATTCTTTGTCGGTTTGTCACTATGGGCAACACCTTTCATTATAAAATGATTGACTAGCGCAGCTCTAAAATATGTGAGCATTGCCGGTCTGGAGCCTCATTTATAAAAACCTGTTACGCAAGAAAAGGTTGTGTGAAGCAAAGTGAAATTTGTGGTAGCAACATTCCTCACAAAAGTCAGGATTTATAAAGAATTTCCAGGCGTAAAAATGTGCCCAGTATTCCGCAACCTTTTGACCATGCGTGTGACTGTGCGTAACGTTCCCAAGGCTTTGTAGACTGCGTTTGAGTGACCTCCGATGGTAACCCAAACTATCACAGGGATAACGTACTCAGGATGCAGAGCGCACAGCCTGCGCCACTTAACCCTTGTGTGGTGTTCATATTTTTGTTACACAGCCAATGTACCCGGGTCTTGTGGACCCACCACATTATTGCCATTTACCCCTGTGAGATCACATTTATAATTGGAAATTTTTTTTCTTTTACAAAACAGGTCCCACAGACCCAAACACCACACAAGGGTTAATTCCCCTGATGACGCCAGTGTGAATCCAATCCACTACCGCTTTATTGGACTTAATTAACCTATTGGGACAAAATCGGGACATAAATAAATCAATAGCCCTACACAACCAATCAACAGCATGGCAGATTTGGCATTGCTCGAAGATTTAGCAAGAAATAAATTCTGAATCGTGTTTTTTTCCCATTTTTCCGTGCTCATGAAGGGCTCCTTTACAAGGTTATTCATTGATTGATTGATATGGACCTTTTTAGGACAAATATGGGACGGCCTTGGGAGGAGCGTGAGGCTTGTGCACGACTGCATATGGTAACGCTCGTCCGTATTTATAACGAGAAAAGTCTGTACAGGTGTGCGCCGCATGGTGTTATAAATCAAAAAATTCGGACTTTTTGGCACACAAAATCTTTCTGAATAGAATCTTTGCCGAGTTTTATAAATGAGGCCCCTGGTCTCTTCTCTACCTCAGCAGAGGAAACAGAATGGGAAGATGCCGCCCAAAGCCAGACACGCCCAACTCAGACTGACCTGCTGGCCTCTTTGATGAGGGCGATGGCAATCATGATCCTCTTCCTGAGGAAGATGAGGAGCAGGATGATGATGACCTCCACAATAGCCAAGATGATCACTGCAAAACAGTGAAGCCATTAGGATCACAGGATTCATTAACACGTCACACAGAGAGATGTACAGCATGTAAAAATGAAAGTGTGTTTGTTAGTGCGTACTGAAAGCCAGCCAGGTCTGTCTGATCTGCAGGTAGACAGAGAAGTCCGTCTGCAGGCCCAGGTCCCGGATGGTGACGTCAGAGCCCGGCGATCCCTTCAGACTCGCAAACTCCATGTAACAGTGGAAAATCCCTAAAGAAATCATTCACATATTTAGAAGCTTTTCATTTAGATAAAAAAGCAGATAATTTGTCATCTTTCAGAGTGTAAAGACTTACCATATCCGATCACTAGAATAACCAGAACAATCATGACCCAGACCATGATGCCAGCAAGGAATCGCAGCAAGACGATGAAAAGCAAGCTGACGAGCATGGCGATCACCAGACCACTGTAGAGGGACACATCCAATGATGTTGACAGTTGCGATCATGCATATTATCTGGTTTCAAAATGATCAATCAGCTAAAATCTTGAAGACTCAGATGCTTTTATAAACCAAGTGAAAACATTTAGGAGCCATCATAACTGTGTGTGTTAGCTCAGCTGACTGGATCTGTTTAGTGGCTGGCAAAAAAGTTTCTTAAAAAAGCTAATGAGTAAACGTAAAAGAGTGGTGTTTTTTCACTAGCATTTTGTCTTGGATTTTACTCCTGATGTTCTGTTGTGTAAACACTGTAAAGTTGACAGACTCACAGCAATATCCAGTGCCAAGACTGAGTGTAGTCCTCAAAGATTCTCATGGCCACCTGGCGAGCTTCAACAACCACATTTGATTTCCTGTAAAGAAGAAAAAAAAAAGAAAAAGAGGAAATCATTTAAAAACAATTCATAATCGAGGACTGACAAACTAAGAAATCAAAAAACCTTTTTACCAGCTGCAACAATTAATAATTGTCAGAAAGAAATACTGTTTAATGTTGCTCTACAAAACTAGTTACCTGGTAAAATAAATGACACAACTGCAAAATTAAGACTTTTATTTTGAAATGTTCATTACTTGACTGTCATTCTGAAGTTATTATTATGTTTTAAATGTATAAGTCTAGTTTTGTCTGATTGCAAATTAAGATGACAACTATGACAATCAATTTGACTTGGCTCATCTTGATAAACATGCAGGGAACAGTGCAACCACCCCCAGTGGGAATACAGCTAATAAAAAAAATATTGATAAATACCCTCCAGGGTGCATAAAGATAGCAGGGAACACTGTAGCAAACACACATCAGCGCTTGGAATACATAAGCGTATAAAGACCGTTAACCCATTAAATCACTGCAGTTAGATGTGACGTGGGTGTGATATGCTAGCTGTCAGCTGACACAGCATAGCAACATGTGTGTCCAGAGTGTCAAGCCTGAACTGGTTCATATATCCACCTAACAGCATTTTCTCTTGGGTTTAAAAGTAGGGATTTTTTTCATTTTTACTGATTAATCTATAAATACTTGTTCTGATTATTCAGTGAATCTTTCGGAAATGTCAAATGTGTGTTGCAATACAGTGTAAAGTACTCACTTGGATGCCTCCAGCACATCCGTGGCATTGATACTGGAACCCTCTCCATCATTGAAAGTGGTCTCATTGCCCACCACCACCACCCCACCTTTCAAAGTTCCCAAGGCAGGAAGGCAGCGACGCGTGACTATGGAGGAGGAGATGGTCTATTTATGTACATGGTCCTATTCGTTTCAGTTTCACACAGAAACAAGAGATCTACAGACTACAGCTGTGATTGTGGGCGAAGGTGAAGTAAGTTTAGAACAAGCTTCTCTCTTACAGGCTTTACTGGGCATCAGAATGGCAGGACACAGGCCGTCCTTCAGGATCTCAGGAGGACTCTGAATTATGTAAAAAAAACACTGCTCAATATACTAAATATTTTACAATATACTATTGTTTTTACTGTAATGTATTTCACAGTATCACTATAAGAATGTAAAAAATGTAAATAATTAAAATTATTTGAATGCTCACCAATAGGGTAAGGTTCACGCCATCCTTACAGTATTGTTGGTAGTAATCACGGTCTTCTTTGTTGCCTAACTTGGCTTTCATCAACGTCAGATGCCTGTCAGGACACCTTTCCACACATAACTAGACACAAAAGAACAACAATCAGTCATGACAATCAGGGACTGTTAGAGAGGAGAAAAATGTTGCAATGAACATAAAAGATAAGATGTGGTTTCTGACCTGTGTGGTGGGACACTGGAACTCCAGCAGCACCAGAGGGCTGGCACATTTCAGGATGTTAAAGTAGAACAGAAGAGGCTTCTTCCTGTTCAGTGAAAACAATATAACAATATTATTATTTGACCTGTATCATAAATAAAACATTGTTGTTGTGTCTCGTCAAGTGTGTTAAGTTAAGCCACTCATGTCTAGTCTTGTTGTCCACTTAATGTTTTATTTTGTATTCACCTTTGTGTGAATTTCCCACAAATGTGATTTACTACCGCCCTTGATTGGTTTTCCCCTACCTCTTTTATAGACAGTCCATGTCCCTTGTCTCCCTTTGTCTTGTGCCAGTTGGTCTTGTTCAGTCTGCATGACGGTCTCGTCCCACGTTCCAGTCATGTTTCCGTGATTTCATTGTTTTTTGTATTTTGTTATCCTCCAAGTCAGCGCTATACTTTGTTTGTACTTTGATCCTCATTGCAAGTGATTCTTTATTTTGTAAGTACTCTACCCAGTAAACTACTTTTGTTTTACCTACTACTGTTTTTTTTGAGTTAAGCACTTGAGTCCACCAGTCTTGTGTCTGAGGTCCTTACAATTGTAAAACATTGTCACAACAAAATTGAAGTGCTACTCCTTTCGGTGCCTAGAAGTATACATTCATACGCAAACGCCTTACCCTTCCACAAACCCTACCCTCACATACACATATATACATTCATACACTTACTCACGCCGTACTGTCACACAAAAGATCACAGTACTGGAAAAGTGCAAATGCAGTGCAAAACAGGCAAGAGAACCATTCAGCATGATGAAGTCCTATTTTTGTAATTGAATGTTTAGAGGTGTGATAGCTGAGGAGAAAAAGCTTTCTCTGAACCTGGATGTGCGGGTTTTGACAGACCTGTAACGCCTTCCTGAAGGGGTAACTGAAAGTGTTCATGGCCTGGAGGACAAGAGTCCTTGATCGTGTTTTTGGCTCTGCTGAGATAGCAGGATGAGGCGATGCTGTCAAGGGTGGGCAGCAAGCAGCCAACCATCTTTTCTGCAGACTGGATAACCCTTTGCAGTGGATTTTTTTTTTCTTCTGTGCCATAGTGCAGCTTGCATACCATACTGTGATGCAGTACGTCACTGTGCTCTCTATGACAGAGCGATAAAAGGCCTTATACTGTATACTGTAACATCATATTCCTGTTGTCAGGTTACTCACTCCAGAGGTGTTCCAGCTTGTCCGCAGAACTGCCCCTTGCTGTCGGTGGGATAGATCACTTTCCTGGGGTCACCCTGAGACCAGGCTGCACGGAGAAGAATTCAAATCATTCAGAACAAAAGAGGACATTGGATCTAATGACTGGAAAGTTGCACATACTACTCTTGCGCATGACCAGATCTTCCTATTAATAATGACTATCATTATCAGCAATAGTTAGCGTGTAAAACTCCAGTACGCACGGATAGGCGGTTGCAGTCCGGGGAAGCAGAGCGACAAAGCATTACGCCTTAAATATGTATGGTGGAATGAGGCTCACTATTTCTAAGGAGTGTCTGAACAGCCTTATACACCACAATGATGAAGGTAAGGTAGAGACATGGGCAACATTTATTCATTGTGATGGTCTTAAATAGCATATAGTGCTCAAGTGCCCAAGCAATTTTCCAGTAATAGTAGTAATAGTAGTAATAGACACATTTTTTGAAACCCTCAACCATTTTCTCAAGAACTGTAAACACAAAACCAAATGCTCAAACTAATTTCACAAAACACCTGACTCTGCTGGCAAAATCCCACGCTTTCAGATCATACACAGAGCCAGTTAATAACTAAACACTACAGTACATTCATTAGACATAGAAAAAAATTCAAGAACAGTGTCCAGGACTAATAGTTACAGAATTCTCTTTTTTATTTCATACAGTAAACACATTATGCAATAAAAACAAAAAGTATATCACAACTTGTACAGTGAATATCTTGTACACTGAATGTGTGTATATTACTGTAGGCATTTGTAGAAAAAAATACAGTAGTCCAACTGAAAAAGGCCAAAGAACGAAAGAAAACAAAAGGAAAAGCAGATGACAGTACACTTACATTCTCTACTATTGGTTTGATCACCTCAGTAGAAACGCGTGTTCAGTTTTGAATCGTTGTGTGTACACAATGACAACTGTGTTGTCGTTGTGTTTAACTTTTGCTGCCTGTGTTAACCACTTTGCAACACAAGTGCATCACAGTGTGAAATGTGTTTTAGCGAGTGAAAATGTGTTTAGAGTTTTGCAAGAAGAGTGATTGATTCGACAAATGGGTTTAGGCCACTGAGCATTTGCTTCAGAGAATGGGGGTAAGTCTTTTAGCAATTCAGAAAAACTGTAATGTAGGATCATCTCACCGACAATGCCAACAGCAAAGTACCCCAACAAGGCCACGATGAAGAGAATACAGCAGAGGACATCTGTGCAGCCCCTGAGGATAGGAGAGAGGAGAGGAAACAAGAGATGGGAGGAGGAGAGGAGGAGAGGAAACAGGAGAGGAGAGGAGGCGAGGGGAGGAAACAGTAGAGGAAACAGGAGGAGAGGAGAGCATTGTTGTTATTTGTGTTTTGCAATCCTATAAGAAAAGACTTATGATCAGTGAATGTAATAGATGTCTCACCTGTTGTGAATCGGCCCTTTGAAGTTTGGGTCAAACTTCCTGGACTCCCCTGGGGAAAGAAAGGGACAACAGGTGTGTTAATGTCTCCTGCTCTAATTTGAATTTGAATCCTAATCTCTGATTAGAGTTATAATGCGTTCCATTTGTATTCGAAAGTCGGATTTTCACGAGGTCAAAGTCGTAAATACATCCCCTTCTCTATCTCAAAAATAACATTGTTCAATGGCTTTTCCATTTATTACTTTTATCATGGTGATTATATGGCTATTTATGTACCACTGACATTTTGAAACTGAGCTATTAGTAAGTGTCAGCGCATTGTTTACTGACATAGATTACACACACTCACAAATTGTTTTTTGATTTAGTACAGATGAACAGCATTAATTCTAATTACACAAAATTATTAACACTTTATCTACAGTTGGGTATATGAATAAATGTAATGTAATGTAATGTAATGTATTTGTGCGCTCAAAAAGCACTCTGTGTATGGTAGATGCACAAGCGTGCAATATATAAGTGTAAGCCCATGTATTGACAAAGACAGGACATTCTCCGGAGCAAAAGGATTCTTCTGCCTGAATGCCATGCCTAGCAACCCACAAAATGGCTCCCCGGCGACGGTGAGCTCCCCATGGACATCACCAGCCACCATGGAAACACCTCAGACGCGGCAAGAGAAGAAACATCAGCCAAGCCCACTCTGCCTACGGTGAGGTCATCATGAGCTCACGCTGTGAGTCATTTTCAAAGAACAGTCATGTGCCAGTCACTAATTTTCAGTCTTCAAATCATACCTGGAAATATGTTTTACACAGAAAATCAGCTCGGTGAAGAAATTCTGTAATCTTCCACGTCTTGTAAGATAACCAGACTGAGCTACATCCTGTCATATTACTGTACTCAGCTAGTTGTTGTCACTGCCTAGTGCTTACATACAGTGTGTCATCATCTCACACTCCTAGTAAACTCACACTCACACACAGGAAAACACTGCAATTTCTCCTTTCATTCTGATTTTTACACACACACACACACACACACACACACACACACACACACACACAC
>NC_045734.1:6056650-6074803 GCF_008692095.1 Etheostoma spectabile | reverse complement strand
CACACACACACACACACACACACACACACACACACACACACACACAAAGCCCAAACATTACGGAGTCGCAACTGGCACTACCACAAAGGCGTCCCTGGACTTTGGGTAATATGTGACTTAAAGCAGTCCAATAACCATTTTTATTAGTGATATATTCATGCGCCATTAATGTAGTAGTCTATGTGACAAGCTTGAATAATATCAGTGACACATTCAGCAACTAAAGAACCTTCCTCGTCATGAATCTAGCCAGGGCGGATCGTTACAGTACCTCGTCTTTCGTATTTTGTCATCCCGTCGTTATTTCTGGCACGGGCGGTTTTATGGATTCCTCTCAGTGTGCTGCTGTGTATGGCAGATAGTTGTTGCTTTATGTCTTCTTCCTGTATGAGGTCCTTCAACCTCGAAGACTTCACTTCCTTCTTTCAGCGTATTTAGAGCACTGCCTTCACCTACTCTTCCCTCTTTCTCTCCGTGGTCCCTCTCTTATCAGAGATCGTCGGGGGAATCGCAGAAAAAAACGGTATCGATGGGGGAATCGAGAGAAAGAGAAGCAACAAAGTCTCGTGGCGCCTGTGAACCTGCTGTTGCCAAAATTGACAAAAGCCTAAAATGCGTGTTTTCTACACATTTGCTTACAGGGACATGATCGGAAGTCAAAACAGTATTTCCCTCTGGCACCATAACAGTTGTTTTAGGCTTTGAGTCAATCCACTATATCAGCATGATAAACAGTCACTGTTTCCATGTTGCATCTGTTTTACAGTTTGCAACTGCAACTGGTGCAGCTGCACTCTTACCTCACAGTTACTACAATGCCCGAAAAATATCACTCTCACAACACAGCATGGGCTTTGAAGAAAAACAAAAACACCACACTGCTGAACAGTTTTCTCTTTAACCCTTATCCAGTAAGATTGATGGCCCTCTGTTTTCTCAGCTTCCTGTTTACTAGAAGCTTTATTTTCCAGCTTGTTGCAGCACTGTGACCACATCCCCCTATAAGCTCTTTCATATTCAATCTTTGAGAAGAAGTACCTCAAACTTAATTCAAATTTTCACTTTACTTAATAAATGCATTGGAGAGATGTGAATGCCACAAAGTCTGCACTCCAAGTAGTTGGAGGGTTCTGATCCTTGCTCAAGGTCTAGTCCCCGCTCTGTGACCTGGTCCGAGCTGGACTTGCCACCCTCCGGTTCCAAAGCCAAGTCCCTACGGACCGGGCTACCGAGTTACATAACTAACTTCCTAAACAATGGACAAAGATTTCTTGAAATGAATGATTTGGTCATGATGCATTGTGCGTGTTTGACACATGGGAGGCGGTACATCAGAGATAAGCCCGTCCTACGTGCTCTCTGGTGGTTAGATCTGCCCACTTCCACTGCCATGTGGCAGACAGGACTGCATGCCACAGCATCTAACGCAATGCTCACAACTGGCCTCACACACGTGCCTGTTACATACACAGGGTCATGTGTTCGCCAATGCAAACTCAACCTCGTTTGTCTGAACAAAGTTTCCTTAACCTGTATTGGAGCTCAACAGATCTTTGTTCTTCAGGCTAATTTCAACATTCAGACAGTTAAAGTAATAATAGTATTAGTAATGGCAGAGAGATGAGCAGATCACAATCTAATTTTTGGCAAGTATGTGAATCCAAAATGTCAACCAATATATTTTTTAAAAGTCTGAAATAGATATGTTCATGTATTAGCATGCAGACATAACACAATTAAATATTTTGATAGGGATCCTGACAATTTGAAGAATGATGAACAAAACATGTACAGACCGAGCGTTTGCATTTGAACAATAACCTCAGTCCTCTCAGATGTACAAACTATGTAATGGACACTGTTCTCAAATCTCATTTTTGGGCTTTCTATACCTCAATTTCTTGTTACTTATTGGCCTAAGTGTATTTCGATAAGCTAAAATGATACATGATATCAGTATCTATGTATTGACTGGGCTCTAAACTTTTGTTTTCAATTCTTTTTTTCAGCTTTTTTTTTTTTAAAGTGAGGATTTGTGATATGAGTTATTTTTTAAAATCATGGAAAATTGTAATTCAGTTTTAGATCATTATTGAGATATTATTGTTAACCAAAAGGATTCTGGCCAAACACGAATTGCTGAAGTGTTTAGTCTCCTGGCTGCAGTTATAAACAGGGTTATTATTATATGGATAGTATCTATATACAAGTTGAAAGGGTTCTTACTCCCCTTCCCTGCCATCACTTCATGTGTATATATATTTTTGTCTTTCTCTTTACTGAAGAGGATAAACAATGAAAGGGATTTTTCCATCAGACCTTTATTTGCTGGACCATCTGCTAATGTGAGAGACAGCTCCATTAGAGAGGAACAGGCGTCTCTTTGCCTGCTTTGTGACAAAAAAACAATCTGTGATTGTGCTCAAAAGCATTCCAGCACATTTGATGTGTTTAAATGCTGCCAAATGTCTTTTCAATAGTCTTGTTTGTTTAGGTAATTGGCGAAAGATTAATGGGATAGTTGTTTATTGATGTCAGTCTGAGTAGACAGAGCAAGAGATTTAAAAAAAAAAAAAAAAGGTGGACATGTTGCAGATGTTTTTATCTCTCATTTGGGTAACCTGGGTCCCTCAAGTAGTTCATTATATACTGCAGGGACCCTGATGGTGGAAACCCACAGGGCCTGCCAGACGGTCTGTCTGCATTCAGGTCCACATGGAGCTCCAGACGTCTGCCAAGCCTTAACCAAACCATACTGATCTTAACAATGTTTAGCACAATCATGAAATATTTTTAAAAATTGAATGGAAACAAATTAGCCTCTGTTTCAGTTGATATGTTGTATGCACGTGTGTGTGTGTGTGTGTGTGCGTTAAAAGTATGTGATGATGTCATGCCTGACGTGATTCACTAATGGGCCCAGAGGGGTTATCAGATGAACCCCTCCCTTTCTACCTTAATGGGTTAGTGGCCACTGTGGTTGTGTGTGAGTGGTGTGAGTGTGCGCGCACCCGGACTGAAGGCCGAGACATTGTGAGTATTTGATTTCCTCCGCTCTTATTCATGACATTTTTATCTTTTATATTTAGAGCCTGTAGATAAAGATGGCGATGCTACTGTATGTACTCCTGTTCTACTGCTGTGTCTATCTGTTGCTACTGCTTCAAAAATTCCCATTTTGTCAGCTACCAATGGCGTACTTGAGGAACTACATTCAAGTTTCTTTTTGTAGAGCTAAAGCTGACAAACACGGGCTCTGATCACTCTCTCTCATTCTCTCTCGTTCTCTCTGCAGAAACTGCTTGGATCAAACAGCAACAGTTTGCCAGATTTTCCCGAACCAACCAGCAGTCTAATGACAAGCGATCATTGTGAAACATTTAGCAGTAGTGCGTCTCTGCGTGTGCACATGCATGTGTGTACATGTACACTCAGTGTGTGTGTGGTAATGGGTGTTTTGCCAGCTTATTATTGACTGGAAGCCTCTTGACTGTGTCTGCTGAGTGGGAAGAGCAGGCAAGGCTGAACATAGTCCGGGCCGCGCAGGCTGCAGCCTGCCTGTCGGCATGCTCACCGTAACAGACGGTGGGAACGTGTGGGAACAGTAGCAGGCAGCCAGGGACTGCTCACAGGTCAAACTCTGCTGATAAAAAAACAACAACTGCTGGAATGTGTTTTGTGTGTCTGCACTGTAAAGCTTTCTAACGGTTTTCAAAGGTTTCTTGACCTTTTAGCCTTCATTGGGGGAGGAGAGGTAAGGAAAAGAGCTGTTGACCTGGTAAAAAGGAAAGCAACAAGGAAATGCTCCGCAGTGGGAGCTCCATGGATTGACTGGAGAGGATGTGCACTTTTTGGGCGTGGGCTGTCGGGAGCTTCTTACGTTGTTAAAGAGGGGATTGTTCTTTCTATTAACTCCTGAATTATTTATAACTTCACAATGAGACAGCATTAGTGTCGTCTTCCTAATGAAATGAGGGTGTGAAGACTGCGGTTTGCTTTGGAGCTATTGGCCATAGTATCATATAACAACACTGGCAAGAGGTATTCAAGCAAGAATGACACTGGTTAGGAAAACTTCCTGACTCAACAGTCCATTCGAACAACAACCAAGCCCAGACACCAGAAGACCACGCCAGGCTGCGGTGGGCTGCTAAGTTGAGAAAATGCATGTGTGACACACATAATAGTAGGCAATGAGTCATGTCTTTGGCTGGTATTGAGAATTTTCCACAAAACGTGCTTGAAAAAAAAAAAATAGTGCGAACAAAAACAATTAATGTGTGTGTACCTTTGTGTGAGTATCTGTGTGTGCATCTGTGGATGAAATGACCATATGCCAATCTACAAAACACCAAATGGTTTTTAAGCCCAGAGGAAAACACAATAAATCTGGCCTGTTTGTGTGTGTTTCTGCAGTACAGAACCACAGTATGAAGCTAATTTAACACAAGCGCATAAAGGCAAGCCTTGTTTGAATGGATGGTAACCGACTTTTTTTGATGTGCCTATTTTATCAGTAGCCTATACCAACAATAAACAACTGGGTGTGTAGTTTTAGTTTCATTGGAAGCTATTTACAGGCTGGTAAAATAGGGCAAACCAGTCAAAAACCAATCACACATTTAGCCTACATCGTGTTGCTTTCATTCACTGTGCATTATGAAATACTAATGAACAATAAAATTATTTAATGCCGATTTTTTTGTTAAAGATAATAATAACCCGGCTGAGGAGGATGAGAATGACTCCAGATCTGCAGAAGACCCATAGGGTCCACACCCATCCATCCCTTGCAGTCATTGTTTCCATTTCTTTGCCCGTTCAGAGAAAAATAAAAGATCGTGAAGAAAACAGTGACATAAACCTGGTCTTACCGTATTTAGGGTCCGGTTTTTTTTCCTCCAGCTCCATTCTCACACACTGCTCGGCTTCTAGCTGCTGATCAGACCTTAGACAGGACAGTTACCATGGAAATGTCGAGGAAAAAAACATCAATAACAGTGACCGACTACCGCTACACGGAGGGAGAGAGAGAGAGAGAGAGAGAGAGAGAGAGAGAGAGAGAGAGAGAGAGAGAGAGAGAGAGAGAGAAACACCCCAAACCAAATCGAAGCACTGCATATTCATAGCTAGCGGAGGGAAAGCAACCAATCGGAGAGCAGAGCGTGGTGACTGACAGCCGCCACAACCAATCAGGAGTGCACAATTTTCTCGCCGCTACTTCGATGGAATGTGTGTAGGCTAGAGCATAGTCCACATGCTCATCTAATGAAATAGCCCTGGACTAATGGGTTTCTAATCTAGTTTACATAAAGACGTTAAAAAAGACCAGTTTTCTGTTCCTAATTAAGAGTAAATCAGAGAGGATTTTTATCTTTAAATTCTTATTTAACCTTATGTGGTGAGGGGAAAAGAAAGTAGGCCTACCCCTCAATACAGAGAGAACAACAGGGGTGAAAAATAGAGTACATTTACTTAACTACTGTGCTAAGTAGGCTACAGCTGAGAGCTTCTTGTCATGTACTTTCATGCCACTTCATAGCCTATTCTGGATAAAGAGCTCTACACTGCAATGTGCTGATTGAGTTTTTTTTTCCATTCACAAAGTATATGATCAGCGTATAAAATATTATTGATAATTAATATACCGGTACATAAAGCAGTATATAAAAGTAGTCAAAATTAGCTGAACATTGACCAAATATAGTCAAACATACTCACCACAAGTAGCTTATAGGGTACATTTAGCAGATTACACTGTATACCCACCTAAATAACATTCTAAATGCTTAATGAAGTTATTATAATGTAGTATTGTTATATATCTTCCACCACTGGAGGACAGTCTCCACTACTATGAGGAAAAACTATTTATTTAACTATATAATTCAAGTGGATAGCAAACTCTTACCATCTACATTTCCATGAGAAGTAAACCATGACTTAGCAAATCTGTGACATACAAAAACCAAACAAACAGACTCCATTACATTCCTCCAAAATTGAAAAATTCCTCTGCAGGACAAACATTTAGGAGAGACTATCTCATGTTTTCATAGGCTCTAACTCATGTGGCTGGAAGGGGAACTGTGTCAAGTGAGTGCTCTGCCCCAACTCTGAACGCTGAAGTGTCAGGTGAAGGTGTGCCGGTAAAGCAATAAATAAGAAATATCAGGTTCCTTAAGAGAATCCTGATCTTAAATAACAAACAACAAATAAATAAAGGCAACTTGCAAAGCTTAATGTTAAAAAAAATGTCTTGGTTATACCAACTGATTTAATCTTACTTGATTTTAACTGGGTTATGTTTTTTCTTGGAATAAAGAAGAAGAAGAAGTCAAACTTTAATGATCCCCAAGGAAAATTGACATTTTAGGTTATTATGAGTTATCAAGACAGGTTATGTATATTTTAAAACCTGGGGATGGTCATGAAAAACAACTACAAAATATTTAATTTTTAGTAGCTATTGGTGGACATTTTAAGACTAAATTTCAGATTTCTGGAGTTATTCCCTTACTGGCTAACGTATTTCAAGATGGCGCATCATTCTGGAGCAGCCAATAGGATTACTTGAAATTGATGGCGGTGGTCTATGTTCAGGACAATAGCCTACAGATGTAGAAAATGAACAACCACAAACGTCACACAAAGTAGCTTTAAATATAGGCCTACTACTTACATGCAAATTATCTCACACAAAGCGAAACAACAACATTCATATCATCTATAGGCCTATGATTATAGGTGAAATGTTAAATTTGCCTGTTGTTTTGATTAGCTGGCTCCACTGTCAGCTGCAGAGGAACGTGAAATATTCGACAGGCCCTGAAGACATCTGTGCATGGCTCCTTTTTTTTAACCAGCCAATGAGCTGGGAGCGCGTGGGCCGACGCCTTTAACATGTCCAGGCCGAACAGTGATCCATATTCGCCATTTTGAGTGTGGAAATGCGTTGCGGGTTTAAATCACACACCTAATTAAAAACACACTACACACGGCACAGGAAGCAGAATCGCACATTCCCAACAGACAAACCCCGCGTGTGTTTAGTATAATAAAGCTTCCACTCCAACAGGCAGTACAACATCGGTTGCATAACTTCCAAGCGTTGCACAACGTATAGGTCGTGCATTGCCTCCAGTGTCTTTTGCCTCACCTGTCATGGAGGAAAAGAGCTGCCGGGTTTGCTGTTACATATCCCTGTGACGTTGCAACCGGCGAAATATTACTTAAGCGACTTTTATAGCTCACCTCTGCGGAAAAGTTCTCGCATCATCAGATTAACCCAGCAGCCGGCAGGAAAAAAAGGTACAGTACCATTGCATGCTTAGTCTGTTCTACTGGAAACAAAAAGTCACTAAACGGTTAACTTTGTTGCATGGAAATTACAAGAGGATTCAGGATATATGAACGTTGTTCACCAAGGGACAGCATGATGTCTAAGGTTATAAACAGGCAACCCTTTGATGTTTCTTCTTGAGAGAACTTGTAAATAATCAATACCCAAACCACTATCTTTGCTACTGCATGGAGTAATACTAATGCAGTATCATTAATGAATACTCCAAACAAAAAAAAAAATTTACATGGATAATTAAGGAAATTGTAATGTATAGGCTATTGTGTTTTGACAATTTTACCTGATTTTCACTGGTCTGGCAACTTAACTACAACAATGTTGCATAACAATGTGCTATTAACAATGACATGTACTTTCACTCTTTATGGATATTGAACAATATGAAATGTGTTTAATTTGCTTTTCCTCTATGATCCATAAACATACAGTATGGCTCTCAGAGGTGCTGTCACCCGCCTGCTCTCCAACAGCCAAAAATGTGCTGCTGTCACTGTGTCTAGAGCCCAGGGCACAGCTGCTACCGCTGCCAAAGGTACACTATAAATTCTTGAAATATAGAGAAACACATGATTGGGTCTTGAGGAAAATATTTCCCTTGATGAAGGAAACCCTTTTCATTTAAGGTGATGTGTAACCCACGAGACTCAACACTTTTATTCTCCTTACTTTAGATGCTGAAGTAAATAGAAAGCCAACAAAGGAACGTAAGTGGAGTTTTGATACGCTGAACCTGATCTCTCCAGATTCCTTCACACGTGCTGTTGTCACATGTCACAGTGACATGACCACTGTGTGTGTGTGTGTGTGTGTGTGTGTGTGTGTGTGTGTGTGTGTGTGTGTGTGTGTGTGTGTGTGTGTGTGTGTGTGTGTGTGTGTGTGTGTGTGTGTGTGTGTGTGTGTGTGTGTGTGTGTGTGTGTGTGTGTGTGTGTGTGTGTGTGTGTGCGTGTTTTGACCCTTAGCCAAGGTGGCGTTCAACTGGCGGGATGCACTGAATCTGGAGGGCCAGCTGACCGAGGAGGAGATCATGATCCGGGATTCTTTCCGCGACTACTGTCAGGAAAAACTCATGCCCCGCATCCTCATGGCCAACAGACATGAACGTAAGCAAATCACACATGCGTGATCATAATGATGTCCGTGTTCGACTATATGGACAAGCTTATGTCAAGCTCATAGAAGCTAAACTTTGTTGTTGTCTATACAAAGTCTAATGTCTTTTAGGCAGTTTTGGCTGTTTACTTCTTTACTTTTTGAGTTGTAAAGTTTAGGTTAGGTTTTTTTGGATAAATATTTGACTGCAAGTTCCTATTTTCCCAATCATTCTACAGATTTCCACCGTGAGATTGTCTCAGAGATGGGAGAGTTGGGCATCTTAGGCCCAACTATTAAAGGTAAACAGAAATAAAACTACAGTGTCATCATTTTGTACTACAATACATACGCTTTTGTCTTAGGACAACATCTTAGTTCTGCAGTATTTCAAAGATCTTAAAATGTGTTTTCTATATGTTCGGAGGATGATTACTTATTGTTTTATTTACCCTGCAGGGTACGGCTGTGCAGGCACGAGTTATGTGGCGTACGGCTTGATTGCCAGAGAGGTTGAGAGGGTGGACAGCGGGTATCGGTCGGTCATGAGTGTCCAGTCTTCCCTGGTCATGCACCCTATCAATGCTTACGGCACTGAGGCCCAAAAGGAGAAGTACCTGCCCCGGCTCGGTGAGACTGACATTTTCTGCAATCATACATGACATTTTCAAAATGGCAAAGGGCAGTCTAAAGAGTGTCCCTCGTGTTTTCATTTGTCTCGCAGCTCGGGGAGAAATCCTGGGATGCTTTGGCTTGACAGAGCCTAACCACGGCAGTGATCCCAGCAGTATGGAGACCAAGGCTAAATACAACCCATCGAGTGGTACCTTCACCATCAGTGGATCCAAAACCTGGTAGGTAGACAGACACATATAAGAAGCACTGGGTTTCCTGATTTGTCAAAGCCTTCTATTGACCTGAAATGGGACAACTGTGAAAATATTGATGCTAGTCCTGGACAATGATTTGTGCTTTAGAAAGTACAGTATTAGTTGTTTGGTCTAGGTTAATCGGTGTGAAACAAATCTGATATACTGTGGAAAACAACATTTAAATAATGAATTATATCAACAAAACAGAGGTGACTATTTACCATTTAAAAGTCAGATTTTGCTCTGTTGCTGCAAAGAATAGGGAAATATTCTGTCCCAGTGTCGCTGTAAATTTTGGACTTAAGGTAGTTTAAAAAGTACACGCCTGTGTTTACTGCCTAAGTCCTAACAGATGCATTACATCACACATGTGGACAAAGCTTTACCTGAAACTTGGGTCTGTACCAAGCGTCAAGCCCTTTGCGAATCACTGAAACGTGTAATCGTGCAGTTAATGTTTTTCTTGTTCCTCACTTTCCTTCCTCTGCTAGGATCACAAATTCCCCTGTGGCAGACATTGCAGTGGTGTGGGCCAAGTGTGAAGATGGTAAGGTGCGGGGTTTCATCTTGGAGCGTGGAATGAAGGGGTTGGCCACCCCCAAGATTGAGGGCAAGTT
Organism: Etheostoma spectabile; assembly: GCF_008692095.1. Classification (NCBI taxonomy): domain Eukaryota; kingdom Metazoa; phylum Chordata; class Actinopteri; order Perciformes; family Percidae; genus Etheostoma; species Etheostoma spectabile. The sequence continues at coordinate 6,064,861 of NC_045734.1, read as the reverse complement.
CTCGCTGAGGGCGTCCGCCACCGGGATGATCCTGATGGACGAGGTGGAAGTTCCCCAGGAGAACCTGCTGCCCAACGTCTCTGGTCTGGCTGTAAGTGGCTGCTCCCTTAGATCAAGTTCAACTCCAACAAAACCAAATAAATTTTACTTAAATATTACAACAACAATGTTACTGTATGCTCATATCAAACATTTCTTTTGTTGTTGACCATTGTGACCAGGGTCCTTTTGGCTGTCTGAACAACGCCCGGTATGGCATTGCATGGGGAGCCTTGGGAGCAGCTGAGTTCTGCTTCCATGCTGCACGGCAGTACACGCTGGACAGGTGTGTGTGTGTGCGTGTGCGTGTGTGTTTTAAAGTTAAGGTCAGAGGATCTTACAGACATAACAAAATCCAACTCCAGTGAAAAAAGTGTCAACATTACCATCTAGATTATCTTCTTGGGTTGTGCCATCCTCAGCTTATTCTTAGAGAAGGATAGATTTTCATGTCTTTCTACCCTCCAATCAGAATCCAATTTGGGGTGCCACTGGCCAGGAACCAGCTGATGCAGAAGAAAATGGCTGACATGCTGACAGAGATCACCCTTGGGCTGCAGTCTTGTCTGACCCTGGGAAGACTTATTGATCAGAAGAAGTGAGTCTCCTCTTTCTGTCTCAGAATTTTGTTCATGTTTGTTTGGGCTTGTTAGTCCTGTCTTTGACTAAAAAACAAAACTTTTCCTTTTATTGTGTGTGTGTATTTTTATCCTAATAGAGCAGCACCAGATATGATCTCCATGCTAAAGAGGAATAGCTGTGGCAAGGCTTTAGATATTGCCAGACAAGCCAGAGACATGCTGGGAGGAAATGGCATCGCAGATGAGTACCACATAATCCGCCACGTCATGAACCTGGAGGCCGTCAACACATATGAGGGTAGGCACACACACCTGTGGATACATTAGTCTTCTTTTTTTCCGGCATTTTTAAAAGTACAAACAGAAAGCAGGTTTGCAGTGGAAATGATCACAAACTGTAGCTGCAATTTTGTAAATCTACCACCAGAGGTCAGCAGTGTATAGATTTTTACAGGTTGATCGTGATAGATTTTCAGAATGCTGTCCACTTAAAATCAACTTCAAATACATTGTTAAAATTAATACACATAAACTATCCTGTCTTAAGCCAAATTATTGTAAGAGAAAACTTTCTGTACATTCTTTCTCATACCTAATGAGGACTTTTTAAAAGAGGTTTGGAAAATACCACAAATTTCAGTGGAATACAGTGATTCTTACTGCAAATGAAGTATCTTTTTATGTGAAAATGCCTTGTTCATGATGTAAAATGTGATTGTTGTTTATAGGAACTCACGACATCCATGCCTTGATCCTGGGCAGAGCCATCACTGGACTGCAGTCTTTTACTGTTGACAATTAAAGGTGGAAATGGACTTGGATCAGTGCTGTGCTACCTGTTGGCCATTGGGCAAAACTCATGTGTATAGAAATATAAAGTGCACTTAATCTGTCTCGAATTATGAGCATTGGCTGGTGGGATGAATCTCAAATAGCTCATTGCATTTGTGTTTTCAAACTATGAGCCGTCTATTACTGCCTCTGTTCGTTATCTTTGGTGAAAACGTAAGGTCAACATAACAAAAGCATTGCGTCCAACTGGGATGACATTTGTAATGAAAATGCCCAAAATATACTTCACATACTGACTATGTAGGGAGCATGTAAATGTGGCATTATATGTTGGTTTATTTTGTGATTAATTAAATATGTAAATACATGGTTTTGAAGGAGTGGAAATATGAGTGAGTGTAGCTGAGATTCAGTATGTACAGATCCCTTGAAACAGACTTGTGTCCAATTCAAATTAATTTCTCTTATGTTGTCATTTTACATTGTTCGTTACTTTAGGTCTGAATAACTGCGTATTTGTGCTGACTCATTTTAGTTTTGGTGTAAAATGTTAAACACCTGAGAACAAAATAATATGGTTTATTTTGTTCTTGTATTTATTAAATCAACAAATGCTGGAACTGAACATACATAAAAACATGGATTCAGCTTTTCACTTTTTCTGAGACTGCAGTCATGAGCTTAAACCTGAACTAACTGCCCTAAAAACCTAGGCACAGTCTACCGTCTATTCTTGAAAAAGGAGGAAGAACAAAGAGGAAACCAAAAGTCGTAATCCTATTTAAGTCAACTATTCTGAATACTCAACATAAACTAACTACCGGTAGTTCAAAACTACTTCAAATACAATATGGACATTAGAACATTAGCTAGTTTATCAGGGTTCTGATGTCTGGTTAATGGCCAGGCCCCCTCTAAGACTTGCCAGCGCCTGGTTGGCCTCTATTAGCTCACTGTTGAGCTTGGTGCAGCTCTCCAGCACCTCGGACAACACCTGCAGCTTCACCTGCATCTCATTACTGTTCTCTTCATAGACTGTGTACATGTGCTCCTTCATTTGCCGACACATCTCTGTCACCTAGGGAATTAAATAAGAGTAAAACAAAAATCTGTCTATTGACCAGATGAACATTTGTGGTGTACAAAATAAGTTTTATACCTTCTGCACTAACTTCTCCTGGAAGCTGTCCATCACTTTCTGATCACTGGTGCGGTTGTCGTTTATCTTTTCCACAAGTTCCTGTACTCTCCTGCTGATGTCATCTATATTGGAGCTACAACAGACAGACATGCAGGTTGAATGTGGCTGTAACCCTGTATCCCTATTTATTGAGGAACAATAGGGTACTGTCCATCCAGGTGAAAGTAACACCTGTTACTTCAGTATATGGAATAGAAGGTATAGGTAATGCAGTACCAGGTGTGCTGCCCTTGAGTGTCAGTCATGCTTGTGTTTAAAGACTTCCCTCTTGATGAATCTGGGTCCATGTCTTCTGCCTGTATTGTCAAGGACAATGAAAAAACAACTTTTCCATTACCACTAGGTGGCCGAGTGTAATCATTTACTGTACAAGTATGATTTCACAGATCCGAAAAACCGACCCACCCCCTTTATATTGTTTTTTAAATCGTGTGAGAAAAAAATGTTAACTTTAGAGAAAACTAAATTCTTTTTTAAGAGTGTATAAGCATTTTTTGTTTGTTTTTTGTTAAGAAAAGGTCTCTCTCTGGCTCCTTAGTGTACTAGGATAACCGTCATTACCAGCTGTGAATCTTCATGTCCGCTCTGGGGAGTAGACTGAGAGGTGGACGGCAGGTCGTCGAAGAAAAAATCCATGTTGCTTTATTTGACTGCAGGTGTAAATCTAAGTTGAATAAAACAAAAAACACATCTGTTAAATAAACACAAATAACGTTAGGAACAAAAATATAAATACTTCCGGAGTATAATGTGGCTCAATTCTACATTAGCAGTTTCAGCTAATGTTAGCTAACAGGCACCTTAACCTCTGCTGACTGTAAAATATTACCTTTAGCTTCACACTTGCAAACCACAGAATTAATACAGTTATGTAACCTAGTTATAGTATGTTGCAACCAAATGGGTATAATGTTTCCTCTACCAACCAAAAATAGCCAACGTTAACTGTTTGGCGTGTAGCCAGGCCGTTAGCTAACTGCGCTCACTAGCTAGCTAGCTAACTCAGCTTGCTGCTTAATGCTAATGCCCTGGATCTCGATCTTGCTAGCTACCATTTGTCACGTGGTTTCGTTCTAATATTGTCTTTGGCTAAAATGAAGAGATGTTTTGACATTGACCTGGTTAGTTGATGTGGGAAAAGTAAAGTAATGAATGTTAAATTTCATTTTATTTCTATGAAAGTTAAATTAGCATTGCAAAAGTACTCCTTAATTTCAAAACTAAATTACTCATGCAACCCTGTGATAGTCCCTTGAGTGTTTTATTTGACTGAAATAATCAAATAGGCAGGATAGATGGGGTAACGTACATGCAAAGTAATGTTGGCAGAAAATGGAAATAGTTACCACAAAAATGGAACTTACCACACAAACCCTAATTGATCGGTTTTACAATATATATATATATATATATATATATATATATATAGCAAAAATATATATTATACTGAGTAGGCTAGCCTATGACAGAGACAAATCTGGAAGTGGTGGCATGAACTTTATTTTTTAGTTGATGACTTAAAAAAAAAAAGACTCCCAAAGATAATTTCTTTCTTTGTATGTGTGTGCGTGCGTGTGTGTGCGTGTGTGTGTGTGTGTGTGTGTGTGTGAGAGAGAGAGAGAGAGAGAGAGAATTATGGGTGAGAAAGCCCTCACTGTGGATTAAGTAATCTGTGTATGGGATTATCATGGGATGGGGCTGGGCTGAGGGACTGATTGATCTTTACTGTGATTGGAAGTGTAATCCCTCCCTTCCTCTCTCTCTGCCTCTCTGTGTCACCGCCCACAGTCTGGATTATTTCTGCAGAGAGGACACAGCAGAGGCACAGAGGCTGTTTTACATGTCTTGATGTCTGTGGAGGATAGTCTGATGATGACATTATGGTAGTAATGATAACCACTGTGTAGAAACATGTTGGTGAATCAGAACTGTAATGATCCACCCATGTTTAATCTGAAATATGCAAAAACTTGGTCTTGACAGGTGGGTGATGGCCTTTTTTTCATGTTGGTTAAGTGGCTTCTATCTGCTCTATGTTAAAGTTATTTAAACAATAAAAATTATATATTTTTTAAATTCTAGACTTTGCCTTTCTGCATTTTAGGCAGTGACACCTCAGCAAGTGGATGATCGAATTGGGCAACCTTTCAATTTGAATATATTAAAATAACTACAACTCCTTGGAGGACGTGGAAGCTCCTACTCTGGGAATATGGACAACTTTAACGACACAAACAAAGGTGGACTTCCATTCCAGTTCTCTATTCAAAATGGGGAGCCTCTGTACACGGAGTACAAGCCTCCTTCCAGGGACCTCATCCAGCTCCCTAAATCGGTTCTCTACCTTGTGGTGGCTGCTCTGGTCGTAGTCGCTGTAGCTTACGCTATCGTGGGTCACCTCATCAAAGACCTCATGCTGGATATAACAGGTACTCAAGTCTTCTAATAGAAGTAGCTGTCTCATGTTAGGATTAGTTTACCAGAATTCCCCTTGGTTTTTATATATGTTTGTCATCTCGTGCTCTCTATCCTCATTGATCAATTCAAGTTTGATACTGCATGACAGTGTACAACAAATATGCTGATAGTTTGGAGCTAGTGGTGCAAAAGTACCTGTTTTTAAACAGGTTTGAATGTCTTCTTGAAGGTGTTTTTTTTATTTGCTCAACCTGGATATGTCTACAACTCGAGTCTGTTATTGAGACAGGATCAGCAAAAGTCTGACTGTACTCTGGCTGAATTAGAAAAATAGCAGGGCTGATGCACATCCACATAAGACTCTAAATTCAAAGCACACGTAGAATCACAGTGTGTGTGTGTGTGTGTGTGTGTTTTTAAAACAACTATTTCTGCGAAAAACATAAAGGCTGAAATAAAATCTTTTCCAAGTACTGTTTCTTGGAGCTCATACATGTGAGTGCTGGAGCAAACTGTCAGTGGACATTTCAGCAACAGCTACTAGAGCTGCACAATATACATATATATATATATATATATATATATATATAGTTTTTTTCAAATCGTCATTGCAATATCAATATCAACTGGCGCAATAAACATCACAAAGGCTGCAACAGATTTCTTTTGTGTTGGTCGAACGTAAACATTAGTTTAATTGCACTTTAAAATGTAACTGTTCTTTTTCTAGTGGTGTCTTTTGTATTCAATTCAATGTTCAATTTGGTAAATAAAAAATGGTTGAAATTCTTTTTTTGTTTTAAATCGAACAAGCAATTTGTCGTATTTTAGCAGAATACCGACACTTCAATATCTGTTTATCGCAAATAATATCCTAGCATGATATTCAATGATGTTATGTCCTATTTTCCTCACATCGTGCAGCTCTAAAAGCTACTATGTGTGGTATATAACAAGACAGTTGCAGAGATGGGGGAATAATAATGATCAAATACGATTCTCAATCCCCCGTTTCTGTCCTTCCACAGACTGTTTACTGGGCCCAATCGACGAGGAGCAGAAAAAAGACCAAGAGAGAGCGATGGGAGTCAGCCCTCTGCACTTGCCACCTGTCCTTAGTCACTCCCACCCAAATGCCTTCCACGTGTGGGACCAGGATGACATCATAATCCCCATGACTCCACCAAATGAGAGCCCGGAATCCAGCCCTCTGATGGCCGTCATCCCATACATACCTACAATTTTTCCCAACTCTCACAGCGTCAACAGCCCGCCCTACAGCCAGACAATCCCAAAGGAGAGTAATGCATGAAGCAACACAAGGGATCCAAGACAGTTTTCATTTACAGTGTATATCTGCTAAACTTGGTTTCTTCTCTCTCCCTTTTTTATCCCTTTGTGCTGATGATTTTCTTTAGTTGAGTGCTTAAGCTCCATGTTTTCACCTCTGAAACACATTTTACCCAAAACTATTTTGTCAAATGTGTAACGTGTCACGAATTCAGCAACATCATATGGCCTGCAGAGACTTGGAAAGGATGCATTAAGACTTTGCTCAATATATACGTACTTCTGTCGGAGTAACTGATGTGTCTACCTGAGACAAAAATCGGATTTTCTCAAGATCAGAGCCTGGGACACTGAGTGGGACGGCCTTAACTTGTTCATTATCCCTGTGGATTTGTGCCAAGTTAGCATTATGACTATTAACCTTCTCCTTCCACACACACACCACTTACTTCAGGCCATGTTTATGTAGCATCTTTACTTCATTGGACACACTTTAGATGGAGTAATGTGGAGCTTGTGACCATATTCCACATCAATTAATCCAAATGTATAATCAGTTCACGTTTGGCTGTGAAAAAGAAGTGTGTCTTTTACTTCAGTGAATGATATGTCCAGCCAAAATAATGTCTTTAATCTTCACCATTACACTGAGTGATTCTCAAATGTGTTCCACGCATATATTTTTAGAATATCCTGTTTTATAAACATCTGAAGAGGAATGAGGAAGAGAGAAGTGTCTATATTGCAGAAAAGCCAAGTGAGCACTTGTGTCAAATAAAGGTGAATATGTACTGTAGGCCTGCGCTAAGAAAACGTTTGTGTCACTGTTCTGATACCGTGTGTATTTCTGGCACTTAGGAGGATCGGCCTACTAACTATTCGGGCAAAGTTAATTCAATTAGTGTAGGTGAGCGCATTAATGTGACTGTGAGGCCTTTTAAGGCCAGCATGCGTACGATTAATTAGAATCATCATCTCCACTTATCTGTTTCTACAAATACACACAATAAATACAGAAATAAGTCATTACATAATGGTAAATTGTAAAAAGTGTGATATAGATACTGCATTTTGACCTTAACCTAGCTACATGATTTACAGATGTCTGATCAACTGTTAAGAGATGAAGTCTGTGACATAACACACACACACATACTTGTATTACTTTCTTTCATTATTAACTTTCATCTTCACTCTGTGCCCATAACTAAAAAAGAGGATTATTGCACCTTTTCTCAATTAACATTGTAAAATCCATCTGTTAAACCCAGAGTCCCTGTATTCCGTGAGGGATGGAGATTAGGGAGAGAAGATTAGATGAGCAGCTTAGCCTTTAATACAGCATCCTTTTATTACTTTTGAGCTGTGGAATTAGGTAATCGGACAGCAGCAGCCTAATCTGAGTGAACAAACGTGAAACTGAACATTATTATCCTGCCTGTATGTCAAGAGTCATTGGATGTGAGGTGTGCAGAGACTAAAGAGTTTCAAGAAGGACGACTGTTAAGTAGGTCCGGAAACAACCCGAAGGGAAAACAAATGCACTGGTGTGAAGTTAAAACATCCCTGGTGCTGCAGTGGTACAAGTTGTGGGGTGCATGCATGTCAACACATGAGTGTGTAAGAGCACGGTGGCTCAGCGTTCCCCCGGTCCGGGCGGGGCCTTTCCGTGTGCAGTTGGCATGTTCTCTCCGTGTTTGAGTGAGTTTTCATCCGGGTGCTCCAGATTCCATAAAGACATGCATGCCAGGTAACTGGGGCTACAGTTGAAAATTAGGCGTCTGGCTAACACTGGCACATTTTCAGAAATGTTGATTAATGTGCATCGTTCTTAGAAAATAAATAAATCCCAAACCCTAAAAACAGAAGATAGAACATCACATTCGATTC